>NW_027142353.1:58864382-59036882 GCF_026170545.1 Melanerpes formicivorus
GTTCAGGAGGAGACTTGATGGGGTGCTTGGTGCCATGGGTTAGCTGTTTGGGTGGGTTGGCTTGGTTGATGGTTTGGACACGATGATCTGGAAGGTCTCTTCCAACCTGGTTTGGTTTATTCTAAATAAAATGCCTGAGTTTATTCTGTTTGCACATTTGCTTTACATCTACATGGTTTGCTGTAAAGCATATGAAAATCCAAAAGAAAATACTTTCAAACACCCTGTTCTGTGTTACACTGGTGCAGTTCAATGCACTAAGCAACTTTCTGTGTATATTGTGTGGACACAAAGGAAAAGGAAGTAATTAACTGTAAGGACAGATAGATTAGGAAGGAAAACCTGCAGCCCATATTAAATGGATGCATGAGGATTTGGCTTTCTTCACAAATTGTGTTGAAATTACCAGATACACTGCAGATGAAGACTTGTGCAGGAGAACCTTTTTTAGACATTAAAATTATGGTGAGAGATAATCAAAGTTAAATGCTAATCACACTTTTAATAGTATTCTGTGCCTGGAGGTATTTTGTTTGGCTTACATTTAATTTCATTGACATGCATATAAAGTTTTATCTGCTCTAATAGCTAATTATAGCAAAATCTACAGTTCTTATTTCAAATAACTGAAACAAGAACTTACCCTACCCATTGAGCATTGCTCTGCTGGCTTTTTTAATTGCTTGAATCATAGATTCAATAAAGTTGGAAAAGACCTCAAAGATCATCAAGTCCAACCTGTTACCCAACACCTCATGACCAACTAAACCATGGCTTAAAGTGCCATGTCTAATCCTTTTTTGAACACCTCCAGGGACTGTGACTCCACTACCTCCCTGGGCAGCACATTCCAATGGCTAATAACTCTCTCTGTGAAGAACTTTCTCTTCACCTCAAGCCTAAACTTCCCCTGGTGCAGCTGTGTCCTCTTGTCCTGGTGCTGCTTGCCTGGGAGATGAGTCCAACCCCCTCCTTGCTACAACCTCCCTTCACATAGTTGTAGAGAGCAATAAGGTCTCCCCTGAGCCTCCTCTTCTCCAGGCTAAACAATCCCAGCTCCCTCAGCCTCTCCTCATGGGGCATGTGCTCGAGGCCTCTCACCAGCCTTGTTACCCTTCTCTGGACGCGCTCAAGGCCTTCTTAAACTGAGGGGCCCAGAACTGGACACAGGACTCAAGGTGTGGCCTAAGCAGTGCTGAATACAGGGGCAGAATGACCTCTCTGCTCCTGCTGGCCACACTATAACTTCTTCTGCTTAAAGGTAACCCTAAGCTACCTTGCTCATCAACATGATTCATATTTTCCTGTCAGTGTCGTAGGCATGAAGAGCACTCTGTGTGTTGATACGCTAAACTGCTTTGGTACAATGTGTCTGACATATTATTGATTTCACTGGAATGATAGGTTTGGGAAATACCTCTATCCTGAGTTATATGTTGAATTAAACCTCCAAATTCAGGTATCTGTGGTTGTAGGGAGTTTGGACATGTAGAAACATTGGTGTGGTAAATCTATGCCTTCATTTGGCTTGAGCAAATGTTATTTGAGAGCAGAGAGGTCGAGGTGATTTTGCTATAAACATTAAGTGCTAAATGCTGAATAAATTTAAATGTGATCAGATATGACACTCAGAGTTATACTCTAAAATAATAGTTTATTCTTCTTTATTGAAGCTTCCCAAAATGTATTATGAGTCCAACCTTCCACAAATATTAACTCTGTCATTTAAAGTTGAAGACGTCAGCGTTGCCATGACAATTTAAAACCAAACTGATACATTTTGTACAATCTATAGGCTTTTTTTTTTTTCACATCTTTTCCCAAGCAGATGCACTTTTATTAGCTTATATGGAAGTAACTTTAACTGTGATTGCGTTAGCAAGAAAGGCAGGAGTTCAATGCTTGCATACAAAATAGAAGAAGGATGTAAGCAGAAAAGCATGCATACAAAAAAGCTGGATGTAACCCCCACTAGAGAGATGCAGGCATATTTTGTTACCATGCTGATTATATTTAATGGAATTTCCTGTTTCATCCTCACATATCAGAAGAAATTTGAAGAGGGGGCAAAAAAAACCCCCCATACTCAGGGTATCATAAAAGAAAGATCCCTGATGATTAAGAATTCTGCCTCTTGAGGTTTTTCTTTCAGTATCACAATGATGTTAACTTCTTCCATAGAACTTGCTTTCCAAAGAGCACCCAAAGAGCAAGGACTAGCAGCAGTGACAACCCACAGCCCACTTCAGGTGGAGTGTGTAGGCAGCTGGCAGTGTGTGAGACTGCAGGGTTTTAGTGTACCAATAAGAAAAATACAATCAGTTTAACAATCAGTTTAACATTAAGCTATGAGATCCAGTTCCACTTACCTGAACACACATTGTAAGGAAAATGTGACTGACCCTGGAGTGTGCCTTGCTCAATACCTACCAGGCTTACTTTAGGAGATGGCTCTGTGCCAAGCTGCCTGAGGGTTTCAGTAATTGTCAACAGTTTTAAAAGACATACATTATTTTATGAAAAGACTGTACTGCAATGAAGTTATTCATGTAATACATTGATACTACTTGTCCTAATTGTAATGTTAGAAATGTAATCAGCAAACACTACATTGCAATTTTCCCCTCTCTCAAATCCTTCCCGTTTATGTGTAGTCAGATACTGATCGGCTGCTGAGTTCCTGTGCTGAATGGTTAAAGGTCTGAATGGTTAGAGATGGATGTGAGGAGGATGTTCTTCACCATGAGAGTGGTGAAGCCCTGGAATGGGTTGTCCAGGGAGGTGGTTGAGGCCCTCTCCCTGGAGGTGTTTAAGCCCAGGCTGGCTAAGGCTCTGGCCAGCCTGATCTAGTGTGGGGTGTCCCTGCCCATGGCAGGGGGGTTGGAACTAGATGATCCTTGTGGTCCCTTCCAACCCTGACTGATACTATGATACTATGATACTATGATCTCCCTCCTTGTTTGGTGATTTGGCCACATTTGCACTGTATTAGAGCTGTCCAAATGAGAGCCCAAAGGATGAATTTTATAAGCTCCTGAAAGAAATTTGGATGCATTCCCTGACTGCTGTTTAAATGTTTGTGTATCATTACATGCCTTTCTTGGACAGGGCAAGCAAAACTGTGATGCTCTCTCTTTTGGTTGAACCAAAACTGCATCCTGCTTGTGGAGAATGGATCCCTTGTCAGATGGATGGTAGAAATTTCACAATTATACAATTAACACTATGAGGTGTAGGAGGCTATGTCATTTTCCTGGTGTTAAGGACATCTGTGTGTTCTCTGGTTAACCAGTGCTTTCCAAAAGAGAAAGAGAAGTTGAAAAACAAAGGCTGCACACGAAGGAAGAATGTGGCAGATGATCCCAGAACAACAACAACAAAAAAAAACCACCCCAAAATTAAATGGGAGAGAGAAGACAAGGGGCTGTGGACATGATTTGTCTTATGAGCACATCAGGTCAGGTCCTCAGGTTATGTCAGGTCCTTGTTTTGGCCAATCTCTGGTGGAAACAAGAACTTAAAGTGCTTTGCCTTCATAGGTGGCTGTTAATTCCAGCAGTTCAATGATGCTTTGTAGGATATCCTACCTTAAAAGTGATGTATCTGTGTGAATTCCTGCTTCTTTGTGATCTGTGAAGCACCTGAAAGACAATGACGACAATACTAAGCAATATCAAGTATGTTGAGGGAACTGAAGACAGAACTTCTAGATTTCATTGACTTTGATGATTGACAGGGGTGATGTTTCATCTGAGTTTAGGAAAGATGGTGAGTTGCTGGAACGTGTCCAGAGAAGGGCAACAAAGCTGGTGAGGAGTCTTGAGTACAAGCCCTATGAGGAGAGGCTGAGGGAGCTGGGATTGCTTACCCTGGAGGAGCAGAGGCTCAGGAGAGACCTTATTGCTCTCTACAACTACCTGAAGGGAGGTTGTAGCCAGGTGGGGGTTGGTCTCTTCTGCCAGGCAACCAGCACCAGAACAAGAGGACACAGTCTCAAGCTGCACCAGGGGAGGTTTAGACTGGATGTTAGGAAGAAGTTCTTCCCAGAAAGAGTGACTGACCATTGGATTGTGCTGCCCAGGGAGGTGGTGGAGTCACCATCACTGGAGGTGTTTAGGAAGAGACAGGATGGGGTGCTTGGTGCCATGGTTTAGTTGATTAGATAGTGTTGGATGATAGGTTGGACTTGATGACCTCAAAGGTCTTTTCTGACCTCAAAGTTCTTTTCCAACCTGGTTAATTCCTATTCTATTCTATTCTATTCTATTCTATTCTATTCTATTCTATTCTATTCTATTCTATTCTATTCTATTCTATTCTATTCTATTCTATTCTATTCTATTCTATTCTATTCTATTCTATTCTATTCTATTCTATTCTATTCTATTCTATCCTATCCTATCCTATCCTATCCTATCCTATCCTATCCTGTCCTGTCCTGTCCTGTCCTGTCCTGTCCTGTCCTGTCCTATCCTAATGCAGATCAGCAGCTTTCCAGCAACTCTACTGCATGAGTGTAGTTCCTTCTTGTTGTTTTTGCTAGCTCTGTCTTTTGTGTGGAAGAAGATACATATGAAAGAAACCAGGTTTTGAATGATTGCGTGCTTTCCTTCTGGTATCTTGGAGAACATTTTCTTCTTGCTCCTTCAATTCCCTTTAATGCTTTTTGGAAGATTTTATTATAGCCAAGTAGTGCAACTGACAGAACGCACTCAGCACCTTATTATAACCATAAGAGCATAAATTGTTTTAAGGAGAATTTCAATTTTCCTCCTGATAGCTTTTAAAAAAGACCAATATTCAGAGTAGCAGCTGAAGAGTACTCCTCAGTCTGCCATAGTAGCAGCTGTGTTCTATTTTATTTCACTTCTGACACATTGGTGCTTGGCATTTTTTAGGATTTGAGGTATAATCACATTGAAGGAATTGTGCCTTAAAAATATTTGTAATTTCATGTTCCTTGCTGCTGGCAGGGGTTGTGTCAGTGATGTTCACTGCTGCTATTCTAATATTGCAGGATAAATGTCATTAGTGGGTGTTTGTTTGTTTGTAGGGCAGAAAACATTGCTGAATGGATTTTTCCACTTACATTCATATAATTTCAGTAGGAGTACACAGATCTTGCCAGTTGATATTTTTCCCTGGTTTTAGGTTTCTGTACTTCCTGAACTGTGTTGAGGTATGTTGGAAGAGCACTGATAATAGGGGAGTTGCAAAGGATTCTTATTCCTTTCATGGCTATTGTTTCTAGAGTTGAAAATGCATCCCCTTTTAATGCTCTTTAAATTCATCTAAAGGATAGGCTAAAGCATAGCAAGAAACAAAGATTCAAGGACAGAGTGACCATCTGTAACTTGGTTTCTGTCTCAGAGCTGCAGTATTCTAGCATTGTGCATTGATGTGCTTGATTTATGACTTCAGTAAAGGTCTCATAAACTCTTTAAAGGTATGAAAACGGGGGGACAAGGGGGAAGGATTTATTTTTCCACTTTGTCCTTGTCTCATTTTCTTCAGCAAGGGAGGGTATGGTGCTTGGAGGGCATCCAATTGAACATGAATTATTAGTGACTAGGCTTTTTAATTGCATGAGAAAGTTGAAATGCTTAAAATATTTTTTCCTTAGGCCCTGCTTATTTCAAGCACTTATTTACTGTCTTGGAAGCTGGGGTCTTGGTTTCTTGAACTGTCTTGCATTCCTTATTATCTTCTGTATTGCAATTGCAATTGTATTGCAATTGGACCTATAATTTGCTGGTACTTGCTGATATAGACTCCATGGTAGAGAAAAACTGGAAATGATCTGTGAATACTTCTCTATAATACCCCTTTCATATGGCTTCTTTCCTCCAAATAAAATAGAATAGAGTAGAATTAACCAGGTTGGAAGAGACCTTTGAGATCATAAAGTCCAACCTATCATCCAGCACTATCTAATCAAACTAACTATCTAATCAAACTTCCTCTGGCACAGCTTGAGACTGTCCTCTTCTTCTGTCAGAGGTTTTCTGGGAGAAGACACCAACACCCACCTGGCTACAAACTCCCTTCAGGTAGTTGTAGACAGCAATAAAGTCTCCCCTGAGCCTCCTCTTCTCCAGGCTAAGCAACCCCAGCTCCCTCAGCCTCTCCTCATAGGGCTTGTGCTCCAAACCCCTCACCAGCTTTGTTGCCCTTCTCTGGACACGTTCAAGAGTCTCAATGTCCTTCTTAAACTGAGGGGCCCAGAACTGGACACAGGACACAAGGTGTGGCCTAACCAGTGCTGAGTACAGGGGCACAATGACTTCCCTGCTCATGCTGGCCACACTGTTCCTCATACAGGCCAGGATGCCATTGGCCTTCTTGTCCACCTGGGCACACTGCTGGCTCATGTTCAGTCAGCTGTCAACCAGTAGCCCCAGGTCTCTTTCTGCCAGGCCGCTCTCCAGCCACTCTGACCCCAGCCTGTAGCACTGCATGGGGTTGTTGTGGCCAATGTGTAGAACCTGGCACTTGGATGTGTTAAATCTCATGCTGTTGTACTCTGCCCATCTGTCCAGCCTGTCAAGGTCCCTTTGCAGAGCTCTCCGACCCTCTAACAGATCAACACCTGCCCCTAGCTTGGTGTCATCTGCAGATGTACTGATCATGGACTCAATCCCCTCATCCAGATCATCGATAAAGATATTAAAGAGCAATGGGCCCAGCACTGATGCTGCATTGCTGCCTACCTTTTCTCGTTCCTTCTCCAAAGTAATTTTACATTTAGTCTGCTTCCTTCCCCAGTGTGCTTCATCTAACTCTGTTAACCAACACAGATCTTAAATAAAATATCTGGTAATATATGCTTTAAAAAATCGTGTGCCTGTTTAAAGCTGAAGTTATGTTGATAATAATGAATTACCCAGCCCTTGAGATGGATTATAGTAATATGCCTTTCTTACTGCTGTCACACATCTGTATTTTCATACCTATGCTGTCTAAGACTGTGTGTAACTGCTCTCAGGAGATGTACCTGACAATTCCTTGTGCTTCAGATGCCATATGGAAAGTACCAAAACACTCCTTGTATAATTTGTGCTTTTCTTACTAATAAAGGATCCTACAAGGAGCTCAGTATTCTTTCTTGCTTATTTATGTATTCATGCAATTTTTCTGTGTGTCTCTTTCAGCTCATGGAAAAAACTGACAGAGAGTACTACACTCTGGATGACATGTTTGTTTCCAAAGCAGCCAAAGGAGCACGCAGTGGGGAAGAGGAGGAAACACAAAGAAGAAAAGCAATACGTGAGCACCAGCAGCTCGCTGCACGTATGGAAAAGTGCCCGTACTGCTTTGATAGCAGTGAACTATCTAAACATCTTATTATTGCAATTGGCACCAAGGTAAGAAAATAGCAATTTAACACAAATGGAAGAATAAAATAGATAAAGGAAAGCAACATTGATGCTAGATTGCCCAAGATTAAGAAGGAAATTGCATCTATGAAATGATTTAGCCTGGAGAAGAGGAGGCTCAGGGGTGACCTCATTGCCCTCTACAACTACTTGAAAGGTGGTTGTAGCCAGGAAGGGGTTGGCCTCTTCTCCCAGGCAACCAGCACCAGAACAAGGGGACACAGTCTCAAGCTGCACCAGGGGAGGTTTAGGTGAGGAGGAAATTCTTCACCTAGCGAGTCATTCGTCATTGCCATGTGCTGCCCAGGGAGGTGGTTGAGTCATCGTCCCTGCAGGTGTTCAAGAGGGGATTGGACGTGGCAGTGGGTGCCATGGTCTAGTCATGGGGTCTGTGTTGATAGGTTGGACTCGATGATCCTCGAGGTCCTTTCCAACCTAAGTTATACTGTGATACTGTGATACTGTGATTTATTCTGCATTTTATTTTCCTTGCCCTTCCAAGTTCTTTCACAAATTTCTCACAGCTAAGGGAGAAAAAGATATAAATCCATCATGAATTTTAAAGCAAATCTTTGATATCAGAACTTCACATTTGTGGATTTGTGAAAGACAGAAGCAATAATGAAAGATCTGAATGCAGAGATTAGACCGTAGGTGGATTTGTGGAAGACCAAGTTTCCTCCGGTGCAGTGTGATTTAAACTAGTAAAGATCTGTATCTCAATGATACAAAAGAAAATTAAGTGGAGAATTCCATTTTAAAGCCTAAAATCCTTTAAAAATAGAAGTTTGGTTCAGGGAACCTTCCTGTTTCTCTTAATGCTTTTTAAAAGTTGCACAAATATTTGGAATTATAGCATCTGACAAAATGCTTCAGTATAGGCTTTGCGCTTCTCTCTCCAGAGTTTTAATTTATTATTGATGTTTTTCATTTGAAAACTTTTTGCAGAGCAAAGAATTAACTCCTTAGGCATCTATTACAGTACATTGCTTTCATTTTTTTCTGTATACAGATAATTTATATATTTAAAAAACACATGCAGATGTATATCTGTGTATGTGTATATATATGATCTGTGTATATATGTGTGTTTATGTATCTAACAGATACAGATATATGCATGCAGATATATATCTGTATCTGTATGCATTAGATATAAAAAATATTAACATGCATACAGATGGGCACCTATTGTAAAAAAAATAATGTACTGAACAGTGTCACTGAATGGTAAGTTTTGGAAGGGACCTCCAGGCATCCTGGCCTGCATCAGGAACAGTATGGCCAGCAGGAACAGGGAGGTCATTCTGCCCCTGTACACTGCACTGGTTAGGCCACACCTTGACTACTGTGTCCAGTTCTGGGCCCCTCAGTTTAGGAAGGATGTTGACTTGCTGGAGCGTGTCCAGAGAAGGGCAACGAAGTTAGTGAGGGGCTTGGAACACAAGCCCTATGAGGAGAGGCTGAGGGAGCTGGGGTTGTTTAGTCTGGAGAAGAGGAGACTCAGGGGTGACCTCATTGCTCTCTACAACTACCTGAAGGGAGGTTGTAGCCAGGTGGAGGTTGGTCTCTTCTCCCAGGCAGCCAGCACCAGAACAAGAGGACACAGTCTCAAACTGTGCCAGGGGAGGTTTAGGCTGGAGGTTAGGAGGAGGTTCTACACAGAGAGAGTGATTGCCCATTGGAATGGGCTGCCCAGGGAGGTGGTGGAGTCACCATCGCTGGAGGAGACTTGATAGGGTGCTTGGTTGCATGGTTTAGTTGATTAGGTGGGTTGGATGATAGGTTGGACACAGTGATTTTGAAGGTCTCTTCCAACCTGGTCTGGTCTATTCTATTCTATTCTATTCTATTCTATTCTATTCTATTCTATTCTATTCTATCCAACCCCCCTGCTAAAGCTGATATGCCTAGATCAAGTTGCACAGTCCCGACTGCTTTTGAGACTTTTCAGAGGAGGAGATTTCACAACTTCTCTGGGCAGTGCTCTGTCACTCTCGAAGTAAACCAGTTTTTCTTTATGTTTAGGTGAGACTTTCTGTGTTCTGCTTGGTGCCCATTGCCCTTTGTCCTATCAGTTGGCACCAATGAAAAGTGTCTGGCCCCATCGTCTTGACCCCCACCCTTTCAGATCTTTATAAGCATTGGTAAGAGCCTTTCGGTCTTCTCCAGGCTAAACAGCTCCAGGTCTCTTCTCTTCGCCTCATAAGAGAGAGGCTCCCATCACCCTGTCGTTTTTGTAGCCTTCTGTTGGAATCTCTTCAGTTGTTCCCTGTCCCTCTTGAACTGAGGGGCTCAGAACTGGACACAGTACTCCAGATGTGGCCTCACTAGGGTAGAGTAGAAGGGTAGGAGGACCTCCCTTGACCTGCTGGCCATTTCATAATGAATGATTAGGGTACCAGGTGGCCTATAAGACTGATAATACTGCCCTGTTAGTGGTTGATTCTGTGAATTACTCCATGGATACTACTAGTTCATTTGAGCTACTGATGGATAATGGGACCTTTATGAAAACAATAATACTTTGCTGTTGTTAGAAGATAATGGCTTTTGTTGGTTTGAATTTAGCAAACAATCTATTTCTTAACCTTAGGAATGGGAAGGTTTTTAATGCTAGTAAAATGGGCACTTCAGTTTTTGTTTGGTTTTATAGGTATACTTGTCTCTACCAAGCAACCAGTCTCTAACTGAAGGTCACTGCTTGATAGCCCCTCTACAGCATCATACTGCAGCCACTCTTCTGGATGAAGACATCTGGGAAGAAATCCAGGTCAGCTGAGAAACTGTCTCATATTCTAAGAGTTTTGTAAAACAGTGTTGTTTTCAACAATAATTTCCTTGTCATATGTGCTATTCTCATAATTTCAAGCCTGGCAGCTCTTTTATGATTCTACTAAAAGGCAGAATGTTCTTGCATTATGGATGAAAATCAGTGGTCAAATACTGAAAAATGGCATTGCAGGGTAAACACAGAAGAAAAGTGCCCATTTATGAGCACTACAACAGTTGCCTGGCATGCTGCAGAACCTCTTTTGTCTGAGGTCTTTGAAAGCAGGTTAGAGAAACCTCTATCAGGGATAACATAGGTACAGCTGATTCCTAACAAAAAGTAGAATAACTGGCTTCACAGTTAGAATTTCATTGGGTGTGACAAGGAAAAGAAAAGAATTGTCAGAGTGAATGATCACTTATGATGAAACAAAGCTGAAGATACATTGTTTACATATCTTCAGGCTGTTTAAGCTGATGCAGTTTTTGGGTGGATGTCAGTTGAGAAAGAGCTCTCTCTCTCTCCAAATCAGCAAGGTCCCTGTTAGAATGCAATTTCCTACTGGTTTGAAAAGAATTACTAAATAAACACTAAATAAAGTGCCAAGAATAATGGGTCATGCTTTTGAACTCTCTCATGAAGACATTTTGAAGGTTTTGAGTTCTGTTTTCTTTAGAAAAGGAAAAAGAGGGGAGGAATATTACAGCCTTCTGCCTAAGAGGTTAACTGTGATTGTCAATCCATACCCCTACCATCAGAACTATAAGAAGGGGAAAACAACTTGCAACCTCTTACATAAAACTATTGGAAAATATTTGAGAATAGAGAAAGTCTTTCTTGCTTGCAGTTGCTGGGATTTAATAATGGGTTAGTTCATGAGTTTGACATGGTTTAAGTATCACAGTGTATTAGAAGTTGGAAGGGACCTCCACAGATCACTGGGTCCACCCCCCCTGCCAGAGCAGGATCACTTAGTATCATAGTATCAGTCAGGGTTGGAAGGGACCACAAGGATCATCTAGTTTCAACCCCACTGCCATGGGCAGGGACACCCCACACTAGATCAGGCTGGCCAGAGCCTCATCCAGCCTGGGCTTAAACACCTCCAGGGACGGGGCCTCAACCACCTCCCTGGACAACCCATTCCAGGGCTTCACCACTTTCGTGGTGAAGAACTTCCTCCTCATGTCCAGCCTGAATCTCCCCACCTCCAGGCCTGCCTTTTGCCTGCTCTTCCTTTTATCATTGATGTATTTGAAAAAAAATCTTCTTGTTCTCTTTCACCCCTCTGGCAAGATTCAGTTCCAGGAGGGCCTAGGCCTTCCTTGTTGCATCTCTACCTTCTCTGGCTCTCTCTCTGTAATCCTCCCAAGTGACTAGTCCTTTTTTCCACATATTGTAAACCTCCTTTTTATTTTTGAGTTTTACTAAGAGTTCCTTGCTTCTCCATGCAGGTCTTCTGCTTGCCTTACTTGTGTTCCCCCCCCCCCCCCCAAAGGTAATACATTTCTCTTGAGCTTGGAGGAGGTAATGTTTGAATATTAACCAGCAGTCTTGGGCCCCCCTTCCTTCCAGAACCCTAGTCCACTGGATATTTCCAAGTAGGGTCTTGAAGAGGGGAAGTTGGCCCTCTTAAAGTCCAGGGTTGAAATTTTATTTGTCACCCTGCTTCTTTGTCTGTTGATATTAAACTCTTAACATGTCATGGTCACTGCAACCAAGATTATCCCCAACTTTAACGTCTACAACCCGTCCTTCTTTGTTTGTTAATAACAGTTCCAGCACTGCACTTCTCCTTGTTGGTTCCTGTGGTAGTTTTAGGCTATGCCTTTAAAATTTTGTAACAGATTTTGAGCAGAAAATGAGAAAAATATAAATAAATCACTGCTGGGTGTAAAAAGGAAAACTAAAGATAATTCTAAGCTATTTCATTGGAGAAATATCTGCTATAAGATCGGCTGTACCAAAGCAATCTTTCTTCTTCGGAGGGTTTCTCTGCTCCCTTTGCTCAGAAGAGATTAACCTGCTTTTGCTGACCTTGATTGCATTATTTTGCTTAAGTCTAATTGCTACTTTCTCTCTGTTCTTTTCTCCCGTTTGTACAGGGGTCGGGGGGGTGAGGGACAGCTTCCCTGGTCTGTGACTGGGGGGTTTTCGTGTTGTTTGTTAATTGTGAAGGGCAGCAATGCTGGTAAGGGGTTTGGAGCACAAGCCCTGTGAGGAGAGGCTGAGGGAGCTGGGGTTGCTTAGCCTGGAGAAGAGGAGGCTCACAGGAGACCTTATTGCTCTCTACAACTATCTGAAGGGGGGTTGTAGCCAGGAGGGAGTTGGTTTCTTCTCCCAGGCAACCATCAACAGAACAAGAGGGCACAGTCTCAAGCTGCACCAGGGAAGGTTTAGGCTGGATGTTAGGAAGAAGTTATTCACACAAAGAGTGATTTGCCATTAGAATAGAGGTGGTGGAATCACCATCACTGGAGGTGTTTAGGAAGAGACTGGATGGGGTGCTTGGTGCCATGGTTTAGTTGATTCGATGGTGTTGGATGATAGGTTGGACTCGATGATATCAAAGGTCTTTTCCAACCTGATACATTCTCTTCTATTCTACTCGAAATAATATAAAACATTATTTTAGAAGGTTTGAAAAGTTAATTCACTTTTTTTTTTCCTCCCCCCTCTAAATAGAGGTTCCGAAATGCGTTGGTGAAAATGTTTGAAGCTAAAGACTTGGACTGTGTGTTCCTAGAAACAAACATGAGTGTGAAGAAACGGTATCACATGGTGTATGAATGCATTCCTCTTCCAAAAGAAGTGGGAGACATGGCTCCAATCTACTTCAAGGTACACAAAAAATGGTTTTTGTTAGATCATTTGCATGTATTTATTGTAATTCATCTATTTCTGGAAAGCTTTTCTTGATATGGATGTAGTGGTTTTTGAAAAGGTGCATTCTTTGATCCTACTTCTTGATCCATTCTTTGATCATATTCCTTGATCTGAAAGTAAGCCCTGTGAGGTAATTCTGGTTTTCAGGTAGTCAGTGGAAGAGCTGTATGTTACTGTGCAGTTGTCTCAAGTCTGTGACTCCACTGACGAATAGAATAGAATAGAATAGAATAGAATAGAATAGAATAGAATAGAATAGAATAGAATAGAATAGAATAGAATAGAATAATAAACCAAACCAGGTTGGAAGAGACCTTCAAGATCATCGCATCCAATCGCTCAACCAATCCAACCCACCTAAACAACTAACCCATGGCACCAAGCACCCCATCAAGTCTCCTCCTGAACACCTCCAATTATGGTGACTCCACCACCTCCCCGGGCAGCCCATTCTAATGGGCAATCACTCTCTCTGTATAGAACTTCTTCCTAACATCCAGCCTAAACCTCCCCTGGCACAGCCTGAGACTGTGTCCATACTGGAAGAAGACAAGAGAACTGTAGGTTCCTGAAGCGCTGTAAAGATTGCAATACTTCTCACTTCCCTGTAGAAGAATTAAAATCCCCATAGGTGTGCCTTAGCAAGCATAGTAAGAAAATAATAAGAAAAAACTAAGAAAATAAGAAAAAAAAAGAGAAAATAATGACAACTGATTTAAGAAATAGCAATACATAATGTTTCATCCCCATTTTATTTTAGTAAGCCCAAGGTCTCAGACCTCTGATGAACATTAAGACAGCAAGATAGATATTCCTTGTATAGCTTTCTTGGTCTCTTTCTCCTGACCCTGTAAGTAAAGGCTCTTTGGAAGCTTTTCCCTGGAACTTTTGCCTTTCAGCTTTCAGCTACTGGATCATTATTTGTTCTTTATACATAAATTACCATTCTTAGTCTTTGGAACTATTTTGTATGTTTGTTTTCTGGAAATAATGTGGTTGGCTTTTGATGAAGTGGAGCAATCAGTCTGATGAGCAGCAGTACAGTAACTTTTACCATATTGAAACCTCCACCTGGTTGGTTTCAATGCTGTGCTTCAGGTGCTTGTAGAACTTGTGTTTTGTCTAAATATTAAAGGAAAGGTGAAGAGCCTGATTGAATGCAATGTCATCTGCATAAAATTTGTTTCAAGAAATGAAATGTAAAAGGTAAGCACAACACACTGTCCCCTCCTCCATACCATGGAGGATGCAGAGACAGTTTTAAAGGTCTTTAAACAGAATCAGCTTTCTAAGCTGGGTTCTCCCTCTTAGTGTTTAAGAAAGGTGGGGAAATAAAAAAGCTAATATAGCATAATCATAGAGTCATAGAATGATAGAATCAATAAAGTTGGAGAAGACCTCAAAGATCATCAACTCCAACCTGTCACCCAAGACAAATTAATAGGAGGTGTTGTATGAGCTTATTAAAAAGAGAATGTGACCATTTAGGTCAAATTTATTAGAGAGAATTTGTATCTGGCAAAAGTTAATTTTTGTGTTGTTTAAAAAAGAGGATCAGAATTAAATGATTTTTAAGATAATACACGATGCCTTTTGTCCCAGTTTGAGGCAGATCCTCCCTTGCATCCCCCCAGGGCAGAAAAATGAGACTCAGACAAACGGATTGCAGAAGTGATGGAAAGTTTAAATGGAAAAGCAGTGAGTGGTTTACAGAAGCTACAAGCACAGTGACAAAGGAGATCCCAAAGCATATCCAGAAGCCTCCCAGCACTCCCCTTTCCCCACCTGAGGGTACACCCAAAACCCCCAGGGCTCTTTCTCCCTCACCCCCCCCCCCCCCCCTCCGTTTAGGCTAATGTCAGCTGGCCAGATCTGAGATTGCCCTTCCCCCTTCTCCTCCTGGCATTAGGCCTAGCCAGACCTAAGAGGCCTTGAGGTAACTCCCTTTCCATTACCAGATAGGGAGCATCTCCCACGGGAACAGTGAGGGAAGAAAGAGGAAGTGTAAGACCTTGCATATGGATTTATAGAGAGCAGGACATTACGGGTATGAAATACTCAGCTTCCTGTGTACACCCACTGGGCTGGACACCTGGGGCACTAGAGGTGTATCTTGTGTGGCAGCAGCAGAAGGCAGCCAGCCCAAACTGCTACACCTTTACAAAATGAATTGTGGAAATCAGAAAGGTTACTGAAAACAAAGTCACTTTGTCAGCAAATAGATGCAGTGCAACTTACTTCACTACATTGAAAAGTTAGTTCTTTGCTTGTTGTATGAAGGACTGTTTTCACATTCAGATAAAATGATTTTACAGAAAGCTATAATGGAGTCTGATGAGGAGTGGTCTGTGAACAAGAAGTTAATTGATCTTTCTGCGAAAGACATTCGGAAGTCTGTAAGTAATGAAATGCACTGAGCACTGAATTTCTCAGCAAATCCTTCTCATCTTTCTCTGTGACTAACTTTTTCAAAGAGAGAAGAAAGGGGACATAATTAGGTTAGTGCATCAGGAGATGGCAGAGGTATTAGGGGAATTGCCAGGCTGAGCGAACTCCTAACTGACATTAAGGAAAAGATTCCAGTTTGTTTCAACAATGGGTAGACAGCTGCAGGCAGTGGTTGAGAACAAAGCTGGAACTTTCAGAGCATGAACCAGCATAATTTTCTTGATTAACTATAAGAATTAAGGCAGATCAAAGATTTGCAAATTGCTTTGCTGGAGATAATACAATATGTCTTCTTCATTGACCTAGAACAGCCTTTTGTGTTGCTAAGTTTGTGGAGCAAAAATATGAGCAGCATCATAAAGTCTTTTTTTTTCTGAAACAAAGCAACAGTGCTGTCTCCTGGAGACGAAAGCAAAACATCTTTGTATATACAAATCCTAAAGGAAATTGCTAAAACTATTGGGCTCAAAGATTGTGCCATGTGTTTAATAATAAAGTGAAAGATGTGTGGTTTAGAGACTTTACCACAAGTAGGTTGCTAGTATGTAACAATAATAATTGATTTGTGAAAGTATCTTGTAGTGAAGGTAGCACCTTTGCACTAGTAAGATCCTAGTTCAGTGGAAAAAGGAGATGGGTTTTAATAATAAAACATAAAGCCTGATATGACAAAGGAGATTAAATGATGGTGAGTGAGGAATTTGGTGGCTGTGTAGTCAGAGAGGATTTGTATATTGTGATGACTCTTGACCTGGAGAAGCCTGGAGAAGAGGAGGCTCAGGGGAGCCCTTATTGCTCTCTACAACTACCTGAAGGGAGATTGTAGCCAGGTGGGGGTTGGTCTGTTCTCCCAGGCAACCAGCACCAGAACAAGAGGACACAGTTTCAAGCTGTGCCAAGGGAAGTTTAGGTAGTTTGTTTAAAATGCTTTATGGTCCTTGCTGTGCTACATTGCCCCTCTGTGTTAAATCTTAATTATTTCTAGAGTGAGTTTTCAAACAGTATATGGAACATGCCTTCTGTAAATGGCACAGTTATTTGGACCATAGCTTGTGAATTTGAAGCTTTGTAAATCTTATCTGTACAGGAACATTCTCAAGAATTAAGAGTGGAAAATAAGTTTTTGCAGTGAAGTATCAGAAATTACTTGCAATACAGTAGTAATACTGTAGCAATAAATGACACTTCTGTCAGGCTGAAGGATCTTTGTGGCAGGATAATTAATATCTCCTCTGTAGGCTGGCTGAACTATTAACCTATCAGGAAGGCATTTGCTTAGTGTGCATGCTGCTGCCTAGTCTCCCCCAGTCTCTTACCTGGTGCTGCAGCAGTTCTGGAGGTTCTATCATCCACTAATCATCTTCTCAGTTCTCATTGTCTTTTTATCTAGCTGTTTACTGTAAGGGTGTTCACCTTATGTGTTTGTTTCACTGTTTCTGTTGCAGTTTTCCACTGCCTATGCTTGGTTTGAGAGATGGCTTAAAATAAAATGTGATACTATCTCCTGTAAAACCACTTTGAAGTTCATTAAAGTGTGGGGAAGTTAACTAAATGACTACATTATGCTGAACATCTGAAAATGTGGGTTTGCATGTATAGGTTCCTAAAGGATTACCATACTTCTCTGTGGACTTTGGCCTTCAAGGAGGATTTGCTCATGTCATTGAAGACCAACACAAGTTCCCTCATTACTTTGGAAAGGTATTGTCATGTAAAAGATTAATTTACCATTTTGTACAATTAAAATAATCAAAAGAGATGCTGCCAGAACAGTCATTTAGATATACCTTATCCCAACTTACTGCCTGTGAACAGGCATCTTGATACACATTATCCCAGCTTATTAGCTATCATTCCTTTGTTAGTTGTCATAACTCGGCTTGTTAAATAAAGGCATAGTTGATTTCTTCACTGGTTGATAATCAAAATGTGATCCTAGATCCATGATTCTTTTGGATTAAGTCTAAACATTTGACATGTAATATAGTATGATTAATATAGTATAATACATAGTATACTATATTTTGTATAGTGTAGTATATATATGTATATATATGTACATATATATATGTAGTATATATAGTATAGTGTAATATAATGCAGTATAGTATATAATAGATGGAAAATACTTGCCTCTGTTTGAGAGTTTTTATGGCCATAGTATTCTCATACAAGTGCACTGACTCCTGCTTGTAAAACTTAGGATGCATACACACATGGCCATAGTATTCCCATATAGGTGCACTGACTCCTGCTTGTATAACTTAGGCTGCTAACACACATGGCCATAGTATTCTCATATAGGTGCATGACTCCTGCTTGCATAACTTAGGCTGCATACACACATGACCATAGCATTCTCATATAGGTGCACTGAGTCCTGCTTGCATAACTTAGGCTGCATACACACATGGCCATAGTATTCCCATATAGGTGCACTGACTCCTGCTTGTATAACTTATGCTGCATACACACAGACTCAGAGATGACTCCTGGTAAAGCTCCCATGTACTATAGAGGGTATAGTATCTACAGGAAAAGCTGCAATGAAGTCTCCCTTTATTATGTCACATCAATCATTTATTCAGAGACTTAATACTGCAAAAATAGTAAGTGACTGTGGAGACTCACAACTTTAAAAGGAGTTAATAGCAAAGTGGGCAGATTTCTGTTTTCTCAACTTTCCTTAGTCACAACTGTTAGGATATTTAGGCAGTTGATGCAGTGAATTGCTGTGTTGTGCCTAAACATGTTGCTGAGGCAACCATCTGACAGCTACAGTTTGAACTGGTATCTTTTTCAGAATTTCAGGTTTTAATAACCAGCACTCAAAACAAATAATCACATCACTTGAAAAGATTTGTTTCTTTATCCTATGGTAAAGTAGTGTTATGTAACAGACTGTTTGACATTGCTCATGGTTTATCTTTCTTCTGCTTGCAAAGGAAATTATTGGTGGCATGCTGGACTTGGAACCACGGCTCTGGAGAAAAGGAGTCAGACAGAACTTTGAGGAGCAGAGGAAGAAGGTGCTGCAGTTTGCACAGTGGTGGAAACCATATGACTTCACAAAAGCCAAAGAATGAGTACATCCCAGAAGTCAAGGACTGTATAAGCCATAATTTATGTTCAGAATAACTCCAGTTTGTTATGCACTGCTAATAAACTTTGAAATGGAGAGTATTGTTTAATTGCTGATTACCTGGATTTGTTTTGGGCACTATGGATCACATGAAGCCCTAAGCCTGACAAACCAGAAGTGTATGGTGCTTTTAGTTTTTCTTCTTTTTGAGCTGAGCCTAAATAATGCTATCCATGTGGCCACTGGAGTTCTTCACAATGTAGCTTCTGCTGTTGGACTTTTATAATCCTGGAGGCAACTGGGTTTATTTCATGGTTTTATAATACTGTATTTGGCGTCAAGCCAGTGCTTAATTATCTTGGTGACCTTTTGTAGGCAATGGTGTACATTTTAAGAACATTTTGATTAATAACAAATACATTGTTGCAGAAGAAAGCTGTACAGCAAGTAATTTTCAGGGCTTGAGTTCTTCTGTTCTCTCAAGTTGTGGTCATTCCAGGAACACAAACATTCATGCAGGATGTGATTGAGAAACCTGCTGCTGCCCCCTGCACAAGAATTCAGGCAATGTTTTTGTACTTTCATTTGATATGAATAGTATTTTTCAAGCTGACTTGTTGCAAGAAGGGTAACGAGACAGTCCGTAGGTGGTGACAAATGACAGCTTTAATGGTCACAATTACTTTTGATGACAATAAAAAACTTAAGAGAGGAGAGTGGAAGAACTTTAAGGGAAAACACCCTCCAATGGCTAACAGAGAGGAAAGTCATCAGAGAGATTTGCTTGCCCAGGTGACTCTTCTCCCCAGGCATCCCCTCAAGTGTGGCAGGTGGTCTGCCATAATACTTTTCTGATAATAACCATATAGTTTTCATCAACACCTGCTCCAATTCCCTGCTGGTCACTCCTGCTTATGATGCTGTTAGCACTGATTGGAGCACGCTCTGATGAGAAGCAAGAGTTGCACATTAATTGATGAAAGCTTTGTGCGTGGTGGTCACTGGAAAATGCCTGTCTGCTGTTTGAAGGACTGCTGCTACTGTGTTATTCGTTAGATCTGAGCGTTCTGCTTTTGTGTAGAAGTTTGTTGAGGGTTGAGGGGAAGGCCAGGCCTTCTCCCCCCCCTGTAAAGTGAAGGGAAGAAAATGGAAAGAAAACCACAGCCGGATGAGCAAAAGGAAATGTGCTGTATTTACAAAGCAGTTTAGGAAATGCAGGGGAATATATACACAATTTACAGTATCTGCAATATATACACAGGAATATGCAACAAAGTAACACAGGAATGAGATTTCCTCCTCCGCTAAGGAGGGTTCCCCCCCGGTTTCTCCCCTTTTTCCCCAAAGAGGGTTAGAAAGAGAGAAAAAAGAGCAATTGTTAATTAAAGCAGAATATGGTTAGTAGAGGCCTTATCTGTTCAAGGTCAGTCTGGCCGAAAGCCCAGAAGCTGCAAGCTGCGAGAGGTAGCGGGAGAAAGTGCGAGACTGCACTGAGACAAGTCTCACTGGGAATCAAAACTTAAGGCAGTACTCTGCCACTCCACCAATGAAATTAGTTTAGACCTGTCCTTTGTTTATAAAACATTCGGCCATGGTGTCCCTTTGTTAAAGGCACCGCCTCAAACGGTCACAAAGTTGCAGAGTGGGAGTAGGAAGGTGTGAGGTGGGGAAAAGGATGATTCTTCCATCAGCTTCAATCACTTCCCACGGGAAACCTGACATAGCAGGCTTGGGCTTCACAGATACAGAACTGGAGGAACACAGGACAAGGACAGAAAGACATGGATGAAAACATTGTGACAGGGTCCTTCCGGTGCATAAGAGAAAGGGTGCAGACTTGCCAACAAAGGACTGCACCGCTGCAAGGCACCAAATGGGAAGTGGAAGGCCTTTAGCGTAGGAGGAGTTAAGGCATCGTGTATCTTAATGTTCTTCCTGGTCTTTTCCTGATGAACCATTGCCCTGTACAGCTCTGTTAAATCTGTGAGCTGCTCAAATTCAGAAATGGTTCTCTCGATGTTACAAGGTTGAGTAAGTGTAGAGGCGAAGGATTCTGTAGAATCCTTGTGCATTTGTCACTGCAAGAGAAGTGACTTCAAAATGAGCTCATGATAGTTTTAGTGATTTCAGTGCGTGACTTACACTGTTTTGTACTGGTAAGCCATGGATAAAAGTGCCAATTCTGCTGTTATCCAGTAGGTTTTGATCTTTTTTAGGCTACTGGAAAAGATTACAGAGCATATAGGACATGAAATAGTAGTTGCTTAGTATGTGGTAACTATTGACACAGATTTAAGTAAAGTGCAGTCTTTGGTGAGAGCATGACTAAAACCTGCCTTGTATGGAAGCCTATGTTGCTTGCAGTTGCACCTGATCTCCTGAAAGATAGTTGGGAAGCAGCAGTGGCAGTCTTTTAAGGCCAGGGAAAAGTCTTTATCCTGTGATGTGCTCAGGAGGCATTTTCCCTAAATGTTACCACTTCTCACCAAATTTGCTCCTAAAGGGAAGTGCTCTGTTTCACAGAGGATATCAAACTTGGGTGTAGAAAAGTCTTCCTCTCTGCCTCACAGTCTGTGTATATTTTATTATTCCAGTTTCAGCAAAGCCACTGACATTCTCTGGACCAGAAAGAACTCTGAACTATGGAGTTAAGGGTAACAATTTTGAGCTAGTGATACAGTAAAGTGTGTCCTACCCTATTAGAAGTTACCAGAATGGGAAACTCTCCTTGCCACATACCCTGAGAACAGTATCTTTGTGTAACTGGTCACAGACCAGAGGTGCATATCTTCAGGTTCTTCTTTATAAGTATCTTTAAATATGTAGAGTAGAGTAGAGTAGAGTAGAGTAGGAGTAGAGTAGAGTAGGAGTAAAGTGGAGTAGAGTAGAATGGAATGGAATGGAATAGAATAGAATAGAATAGAATAGAATAGAATAGAATAGAATAGAATAGAATAGAATAGAATAGAATAGACCAGGTTGGAAGAGACCTTCAAGATCATCACGTCCAACCTATCATCCAACACCACCTAATAAACTAATAGAATAGAATAAACCAGGTTGGAAAAGACCTTCGAGATCATCAAGTCCAACCTATCACCCAACACCTCATGCACCAGGGGATGGTTAGGCTGGATGTCAGGAAGAAGTTCTTCACTTGCATTGGATTGGCCATTGGAATGTGCTGCCCAGGGAGGTGGTGGAGTCACCATCACTGGAGGTGTTTAGGAAGAGGCTGGTTGGGGTGCTTGGTGCCATGGTTTAGTTGATTAGATGGTGTTGGGTGATAGGTAGAAGATAGAAGAATACCCAGTACCTAAATTCTTTGGCACTAAGAGGTGGAAAATGTAAATTCAGATGTCTTTAGGGAGATCAGAGATTGGGATCTGGATTTCTTACACTACTATAAATGTGCTTGTGTGTACTTTCTGGTGCATCCAAGGAGGAAAAGAGGTTTCTCTCTTCACGTGAATCTGTGTGTGTGATTTAGCAGGTGTTAGAACATATCCATGTCCATATCCAAGGAAGATTCTTACACATAGTATGTGCTGCTACTCTTCCACTTGCATTTTCCCAAGAAAGAAACTAGGGAAAAGTAGCACACACAAACTCAGGATTGAGTATTTCTTGTCTCTATGTAGCTGCCTGGAAGATTGTGTGGATAAATAGCATTCCATATTTCCCACTGAACATGAAACTGCTTAAAAACTTAGTTTAAAGCTGAAAAGCAGTGTGAAGCTGTTCAAGGAAATCTTAACCCTCAGGACTTTCATCTTCATAGCTCTTTGCAAACAACTTCATGTCTGAAGGCTTTGCCCAGCATCTGCAAAACTGCTGTCCTGTGGTAGTTTTAAGCTATGCCTTTTGGACTGAATGAATTTGCTCCCATGCCTCCTTACATCCTGTGCTCTAACCCAGAACCTGGGCTTTGTGTTGCTGAGAGCACCCAGAAGGTCCTCTCAGTTCCCAGCTGCTTGTGTGCCACTGACATCCTCTTTACTTCAGCTCCCATTCACCTCCTTGAAGTGCTCCTTGTCTGTGAGTACCGTTTTAAACCACTTATACGACTGTGCAGTCTTGTATTTAGCTTCTGTGCAAAGCTTCCAAATCAAATCTTGGTGGGAGCTGCTGTCTGTGATAATTTTGTTGTCTTCCTCTCCTAATGAAAAACAAGTTCAGCCTTGCAATTAAATGGTATGCTTGTCTTCCTTAGTACATTTTTGCACAAATCAAACAGGAATACAGGTAAATGAGAGCAGTAATAACATTCTGGCATATTAAATAATTAGCTTAAAAAAGGTCAATGAGTCAAAGCAGCCAGGCTGGAAAGCCTGGATTGTCTTTTAATGATGGGAAGAGAGGGCACACAAGTGAGTTGTGAGGGCTCCACCATTTTCCTGCTCTTGATTCACACAGGGGTTTCACAGCATTCATAGGAAGTGAGTTTGCTATAATGCTCACTTCTCCCCTTTGACTTCAGGGCTCTCACTTGTTTTCTGTGAACTGCTGTGGTTTAAGCATTAATACTTATTTTTAAGGCAGTGAGATGTGGAAATACCAGATGATGATACAGGTTGCTTCTAAATTAGAGCAGGTGCTTTGCCAGCTAGTTGCAGAATCCTGGCTGTATTTGCATTAGAGACCATTCATCAGTGGCAGCATTGCCTTCCCACTGGTACCTGCAGCCTTAGTCTTCAAGTGCTCTACAGGAAGAAGCACAAAAGGCAGAAATGGAATGAAGTTAGTATGGGACACACTTGCATTTCAGGAGACTCTGGAAGCAAGATGCTGAAAGATGAGCAAAACACATCCATGTTGCAAATATGACCTGTTATAACCCAGACAGGTATGGATGACAGCAGCTGCAGCTTCCTTTGCTTAGTATATGCTATACTAACATACATGAATGTGTTATATGTCTTCTCCAGCCAGTGACTGGGGTAGCGTACCCTGTTCTAGGCTCCACAGCTCTGGCATCTGAGGTTTTGCCCCAAGGATCCTCTAGTTCCAGCCCTTCTGCCATGGGCAGGGACACCCTCCACTAGATCACGTTGCCCAGAGACACATCCAGCCTGGCCTTAAAAACCTCCAAGGATGGGGCTTCTACCACCTCTCTGGGCAACCTGTTCCAGTTTCTCACCACCTTCATGGTGAAGAACTTCTTCCTGATATCTTACCTAAATCTCCCTTCCTCTAGCTTGCATCCATTCCCCCTAGTCCTATCACTACCCAACACCCTAAAAAGTCCCTTGCCAGATTTCTGGTAGACCCCCTTCAGATATTGGAAGGCCACAACAAGGTCTCTTCAGGGCCCTCTCTTCTCCAAAGTGAACAATCCCAACTCTCATAGCCTGTCCTCATAGGAGAGATGCTCCAGCCTCTCCTCTTGGAGCAGTGGAGTTCACTAATTCATCCTCAGAGTCCCTCATTGTGCATGGCCTGTGTTTTCTGGGGAATTTGTGCACATTCTTTGCTTGACAGTTCAGTTTGTTTGTCACAGGAGCATAACATTAGGAATGGAGTATTTTGGTCACATATTCTAGGGTACTTATAAACAAGCTGTGGTCTTAGATGTCACTTACACAGATTTGTAAATCCAAACAAAAAGTGATTAGCAGAGACCCAGAAGGGCTATAAATAATTGCACTTTCACAGGAAACAAGCCAGAGAAAACAAAAGTGGGGTTCTGTTTGTTTTCCAGTAGCAGGAATTTATGCTTCTTGGGAATAGACTATAACTCATGATACAGAGAGGCAAGAAGTCAGGCAACAGCTAGCCATGAATGTGGGAGCAAAAAGCATCTGTAGAGGCTTCCAGGGTAGTTTACAGTTGCAGATCAGCTCATCTCTTCTTGTCACCTCGCTCTGGTGTTGCACAGGCAAGCGAATTAACAATCGGTTTTACACCATAGGAGACCAAATTTGGGACGATTACTTTGGTGACAAAAATTGTCAGCAACCTTAAATATCCAGAAATGAATTTCTTTTAAGTGGAAAGCTCTTGCTTAAGGTGCCCTGCGTGAGAGGCCATAGCGTTAGCAAGTGTTTTGTCAGTAACAATGGCTTTCCCTGAAACTGCCGCTGCTAAAGGGAGTCTTCATTTCTCGGTTGCTCATAGACAGAGCTCTTTTGCTTTTGTAATCAGATGATTCCTCATTTTTGTCATTAGCAGTCCTGTGGTGTTTTGCACATATGGCTGCATTACTGAGGGCAATACAATTATGATGGTTCATTTTCTTAAATTAGCCTCCACACGTCACTTGAGCAGCGCAGGCTTCTTTGTACAACTTCTGGTTTATGCGGTTCATACTCACGGGAGATTTCTGCCTATGTACTTTTCAGTGCCCTGTTGTGTGGGGTGTTTTGTTTTGTTTTTGTTTTGTTTTGTTTTGTTTTGTTTTGTTTTGTTTTGCTTTGTTTTGTTTTCCCTGTGACGTGTTGCCTGCAGTATGTCTGCTAATTTGAGGGTGCCAGCAAGAATGCTTCTCCTGTGTGGTAGGGACCTCGACAGGCTGGACAGATGGGCAGAGCCCAAGGGCATGAGATTTAACACATCTAAGTGCCAGGTTCTACACATGGGCCACAACAACCCCATGCAGTGCTACAGGCTGGGGTCAGAGTGGCTGGAGAGCAGCCAGGCAGAAAGGGACCTGGAGGTACTGGTTGATAGTAGGTTGAACATGAGCCAGCAGTGTGCCCAGGTGGACAAGAAGGCCAATGGCATCCTGGCCTGCATCAGGAATAGGGTGGCCAGCAGGAGAAGGGAGGTCATTGTGCCCCTGTACTCAGGACTGGTTAGGCCACACCTTGAGTCCTATATCCAGTTCTGAGCCCCTCAGTTTAGGAAAGATGTTGAGTTGCTGGAACGTGTCCAGAGAAGGGCAACAAAGCTGGTGAGGGGTTTGGAACAGAAGCCCTATGAGGAGAGGCTGAGGGAGCTGGGGCTGCTTAACCTGGAGAAGAGGAGGCTCAGGGGAGACCTTATTGCTCTCTACAATTACCTGAAGGGAGGTTGTAGCCAGGTGGAGCTTGGTCTCACAGAAAGATTAGAATTTGTGGAGGTTTTCACATCCATGCAGTCCCTCTGGCTTAGATGTGGTCTGTGCAGGGCAATATTTAACAGGAGGGACGATAATTAATTTCTAAATTATAGAAAGGAAATTTACTAGTGATCTATGTAAGGCCATAATGGGAACATACAGAGATAAAATCAGATGGGCTAAGGTGGGATCTAGTGACCTGCAGACAATGCAAGAATCTTCTACACTTACTCTGAGAGGAAGGCAGTGAAACCATGGCATTGCTGCTGAGTTAGGAAGAACAGAACATTACAGAAGGCACAAAAGATAGATGGAGTCATTTTGTCTTGTAACTTTGTAAAAGAGGTTGAGCTTTATCAGATACCAAGACACAATTAGGTTTTCAAAGGAGAGAATAGTTGTCAAGAATAAGGAAAGAAGAGGTAGGACGAAATGTTTGATAACTTTCATGCATGCTAATCTCCAAAAATCGGCAAGAAACTATCTTGATGGTTTGGATGTGAAAGTACTTCTACTGGAGACTGATAAACATCCATAGACCCTTCCAAGTGTAGTATGTTACAGTACATGTTAAATTGCCTGGACTTATGGCCTGTAGCTTTGTTCCTTTGTCAAGGACCTTCAAAAAGAAAAGAAGAAAGAATCCAAGCAAACTTGGGAAAATAAAATAGGTGGTATTTTTTTTCTTCCATTCTCTCCATGGGAATCTTCACACTTCCTTAAAAAGTTACCTTTCCCTCTGAGCAATGCTTGCAGTATTTCTACTTTGAGTTTCCTCTCACTATGCAGTCCAAATAAAATTTATCTGTGAAGAAGTTCCTTCAGATGGAGCTTCAGTGCCAATAAAGAAAGTGCAATTTTCACTATCCTCTTGGTAATGTGTGCAGCAGAAAGGTTGTTTTGAAGTGCACCACCCCTGCTTTCTGCATGGGGAGTTATGCACCCTGTTGTGGCCAGGAAGCCTTTTTCAGTCCCAAATTCCCTAAGGTAGATAAAACACATTGCTGCAAGAAGCAAAACAAGAACAAGAGGACACAGTCTCAAGCTGCACCAGGGGAAGTTTAGGCTGAAGGTGAGGAGAAAGTTCTTCCCAGAGAGAGTTGTTAGCCATTGGAATGTGCTGCCCAGGGAGGTGGTGGAGTCACCATCCCTGGATGTGTTCAGGACAGGATTGGACATGACACTTGAAGCCATGGTTTAGCAGTCATGAGGTGTTGGGAGTCAGGTTGGACTTGATGATCTTTGAGGTCTTTTCCAATGTTATTGATTCTATGATTCTATTCTAAAATGCCTCTTGGGAATTAAAAGAAAACCCACCACCTGAGCTGCAGTTCTGCATCTGCATCTTCAAAGATCTTTCTTCCTTCTGACTCAACAAGCCCTCTGACAGCAGAAATTGTTTCAGCAGTGGAACAATTTATGTATGCTCTCCAAGGCAGTCATCAGTGAGAGGTAGTGAAGGCCTGAATACCTCAGTAATTTTTCTATTTGTTCCCAACTAAATCATAGAACTGCTTGAAACTTCGTATATGCACTGCCCCTATGTGGAAAGAGACTTCATATGTCCTGATAGACAGTTGTGGATTGTAGGCACATCTCAACCCTTCTGTCTCAAGTCCTGTTTTTACATTGTGTAATTTACCTTTCCTCCTGAGAAGCATCTGACGACAACATTACCCATGCTGGCACACAACCATCAGCCTTAGTTTCTTCTATAACCTTCAGAAATGAGCTCTGTAGTTTCACTAAGAAATACAGCAAGAAGTGTAGGGTTTTACTAGTCAATGGTGAGATGCAAGAAGCAGATCTCTCACCTTAAATTTAGGGGGCTGATTTAGCACTAGTATAGGAAGGTGCCTAAACTCCTGCTACAGTCAGTGCAACAAGTGGAGCTGAGAGAGTGACTCAGTCCGCTGAGTGTGGGTGGTGGTTTTGGGATGAGTCAGTGGACTCCACGTCCTGACTGGCTCTCCATGGGTCGCAATGGGAACTTGGACATCTGCCTCACATGTAGACACCTTCATTGTTGCACCTCTGATCCAGGAAGGCTGCATTGTGGCTTATATTCCTATGCAGAAAATTATTGACAGTATTTTTTTCTCCTATATCCTGTACAGCAGAACATTTCTACTGTGAGATTTGCAGCAGCCACCACAATACTGTTGAATGTTCATGTGCTAAGAGATTAGCCAAATTGTGTCTTATAAGCATGGGAAAGTTTAATGTGTTTCATATTTTGAATGTTTAATGTGTATTGAATGTTTAATGTGTATTGAATGTTTAATGTTTGTTAATATAGCTTAATGCTCTAATGAGAGACTGGAACTGCTGGGAGAGCTGAAGGCTCCTCTTTCCAAAGGCACAGGATCTTAACTGAGGGTAAGTTTCCACATAAACTAGTGCTTAGATTTCAGGAGTCAAAGGCACTGAGCAACATCCCAGAGGACCTGCAGGAGAAAAATGTTTCAAAAAGCAGACCAAAGTGAACCTAGGGACCTGCACTCTTCTAATCTGTACCTTGAAACTGGAAAGAAACAGGGGAAAAAAAAGATTAGGAAGATTTCTTGAGACTTGATTTCTTTGAATGGCCTACAGAGAAAGCAGCAGATATGTGCAGAATTTTAATGATTCTACATCCTCTGTGTGATACTTCCATCAGAAATCTGTTGGGATAACAGATGGATGTTGGGATAACAGGTGGTCGAGGCCCCGTTCCTGGAGGTGTTTAAGAGCAGGCTGGATGAGGCTCTGGCCAGCCTGATCTAGTGTGGGGTGTCCCTGCCCATGGCAGGGGGGTTGGAACTAGATGATCCTTGTGGTCCCTTCCAACCCTGAATGAAACTATGAAACTATGAAACTATAACGAAGCCCTGAAAATGTTGGCTCATTCCACTGTTCAATCCATCTCCTTGGTCTCATATAGCACTGGGGTCCAGAAAATTCCAACAATGCTATCAAATGTCACTTGGTTATTAGCTTTAGGATACGTGATTTGTAAAGCCTTAGCACAACCCTGAAAATGTGGAGAACAGCAAGGAGGTAATTTTGGCAGAAAGGGAATGCTTTTGAAGTTGTGTTCAAATGCCCAGTTGAGATGAAGGACCTTAGAAAACCATTTTGCTTGAGATGGAATGAGACACTGTGTGTAGCCACACGTGATGCTACTGGAGTGTAGCTCTGCTAGCTTTGACAAGATGATTGCATACTATGGGTGGTAGAGTGAAGGATGCAGACTGCAGTAGCAGTCACTTCCCTCTTCTTCTTTCCTCCCTACCCTTCATGAGAAGACCATGGGAAAAGCAGCATACCTTTTGTGGCTTTTTTTACCCACTGATCAGGCCACACTTGTGTTCTCCTGAGCTCCAGTTCTCACATGCTTCTTGCACAAAGGCTGCTAGGTTACATCAGTAGCCTCTTTCTCTGACTGATTAGCCCCTCCTGTCTTTAATTCCTGCCAGTTTTTACTAATTGTTTTATTTAGTTAATTCAGGAACAATGTGGCCAGCAGGAGCAGGGAAGTCATTGTGCCCCTGTACTCAGCACTGGTTAGGCCGCACCTTGAGTACTGTGTCCAGTTCTGGGCCTCTCAGTTTAGGAAAGATGTTGACTTGATGGAACGTGTCCAGAGAGGTGAGGAGTTTGGAGCACAAGCCCTGTGAGGAGCAGCTGAGGAAGCTGGGATTGTTTAGCCTGGAGAAGAAGAGGCTCAAGGGAGACCTTATTGCTCTCTACAACTACCTGAAGGGAGGTTGTAGCCAGGTGGGGGTTGGTCTCTTCTCCCAGGCAACCAGCACCAGAACAAGAGGACACAGTCTCAAGCTGCACCAAGGGAGGTTTTGGATGGATGTTAGGAAGAAGTTCTTCACAGAAAGAGTGATTGCCCATTGGAATGGGCTGCTCAGGGAGGTGGTGGAGTCACTATGACTGGAAGTGTTTAGAAAGAGACTGGATGGGGTGCTTGGTGCCATGGTTTAGTTGATTAGATGGTGTTGGATGATAGGTTGGACTTGATGATCTCAAAGTTTTTTTCCAACCTGGTTAATTCCAACTTTTGCTGCTTTCCCTGGTACAAGCCTCTGAAGAGGTGAACCCTCTTGCTTGACACTGTAGTGGGTAATGCAGCATTTTCAGTCAAGTTGTCAGATACTGGCAGGAATCCCAGGCTCTGTACTCATGCTGAGCACAACCCAGAAGAATAGTTGCTGGTGTAGAGCTCTGGACTTATGCTAACAGGGGGCCTATTGTTTCAGATAGGATATCTATCTCTGGAGGATCTAGTGTTCCCTGTGGCTCATATTTCTGGATGCACTGCAAGAACACAAATCAAAACAAGCTTTTCCAGAAGACATTTTCAGTATACCAATTGTAGCAGTTTAATACTACATAAAAATATGTGACAAAATAGATTTTGTTTTAAAAAATAGCACACAGCTGTAGAGGGCAGAAGTTTCATTACAGAGTTATGATTTTCTGCTTCTGCAAAAAAAGTCTCCCTTCCTTTTAACCATTGTTCAAAGGACTAAGAAGAGCCCCTGGCTCCTGACTGAATGTTGTGTCCTGTTCTGGGCCCCTCAGTTTAAGAAGGACATTGAGACACTTGAACGTGTCCAGAGAAGGGCAACAAGGCTGGGGAGAGGCCTTGAGCACAAGCCCTATGAGGAGAGGCTGAGGGAGCTGGGGTTGTTTAGCCTGGAGAAGAGGAGGCTCAGGGGAGACCTTACTGATCTCTACAACTAGACCTACATACGCAATAAGGGGAAGTAGGTTTCATTCACATGTGTTAGGTGGTCTTAGAGGCTGTGCTGACATCTGAGGGATCTGTGAACATGGATATCATGAACCTAGAGAGGAAAGGCATGAGTGTTCTTCCTAGTGAGCTTCAGTCTTGACCCCCTCCTGGAGAGGAGGGATGGGACTGAACAATTGGTGCCTGTATATGGGAAATGCTGGTGTTTGTGGGGACAATGGCAAGGGCCATGCTGCGTGGGGCAGTCTGTGTGGCAGTCTGTGTCAAGTGTCCTCTGTGTGCGTGTGTCTGGGTACATCCTGAGCCCTGCTACTGGCCAGTCCTGCAAACATCAGAGGTATTGGATGACGACTTTGTAGCTGTCTGGCTTTCCTGAACAGTCTAAGAATATGGTATCAAAGGCATGGGTGTAATTGAATGCCACTTAACTGTGGCCATATAGCATCCTGGGATTTGGCTGAGGGCAAAATGCACCTTGGGGTTTCTAGTGATGGAATCCTCCATCATCCACAGCTCCAGGACTTACTGACTCATAGCTGAGGAGAAGATGGGTGAAAAATTCTAGGGCAACTATTGCACATGCTAAGCAAGAGAAGCAATAATACTGCAAGGTTTAAGGCAGAACTAGGTGATGCATGTTGTGCTACAGCCAGCACCACGTAAAGCAAAAGACCACTTCCAGGCATGTATTCCATCATCACATGCTTTGCACAGTGCTGCTGGACACAGCCTCTTGAAAATAAGGCTGGTTTATTCTGTGTCATTTGGAAGCCAGAAGGAATTGCAATTATCCACTTGAGTGATGTTCAGCCTTTAGAACTGAAAACTTGCTAATAAAATAACCTTGGTTTTTTCTGACTGCCTCTAGTTACAGCCTAATGTCTGCTCCCACCTGTGGTGCAGCCATGATGAATAGTTTTGGTGGTGATATTTATTCTGTGATGGGAGGGTCTGCTTACTGCTGATCTCAAAAGAGAGGCATGGCACAGAAGGGGAAGTTGCTCTAGGAGCGCTGGGAAAGTTGGAATGAAGGAGTACCTCTGATGGCCCTGAAAATACGCTGAGTGAGTTTGCTGAGGTTTCTCAGAGAAAGTACAAAAATGGAGTATAAAAATAAGAAGGAAGAGGAAAAATGGGGAAAGCAATATAGAGAAGAGGCCAAGAGTGAAGGTTTTTCCTCTGAGTTTTGCCCCTGATCACTGTAAAGATTAGGAGAGACAAAAGAATTTTGAACAGGTCTGAGCCATCTCTTCTAATTTGTAGGTGAAATACTCTGCTCCAGAGTCCCCTCTCCTTTTCAGGGCATGGTTTGGGGAATCTGTCTGCATAAATGAGGTGGCTTTAGCCCTTGCAGAGACAATTGTGATTGCTTTAATTCTACTTGCTGCCTTAACACAAGCAGAAGGAAATGTGTTTGGGGTAGTAGCTTGGTTTCAAATGTGGCATGTATTACCACTCAGCAAGTAAACTGTTATCCTAATTATTCTGCACCTACAGATCACAGTGTATCTGAAATGCTTTTTCTCCACTAATTAGTGAATTTAACAGTGTGGTTAGGGAGAACAGAGGCTGCCTCTCCCTGGCACAGGATATGCTCTGCCTTTTTAAGGGGATTTTCTGAAAGAATCACAGAATCAAGAAGGTTGGAAAAGACCTCAAAGTTCATTCAAGTCCAACCTGTCACCCAAGACCTCATGACTACTAAACCATGGCACCAAGCGCCATGTCCAATCCCTTCTTAAACACCTCCAGGGACAGTGACTCCACCACCTCCCTGGGCAGCACATTCCAATGGCCAATCACTCTTTCTGTGATGAACTCTCTCCTCACCTTGAGCCTAAACTTCCCCTGGCACAGCTTGAGACTGTGTCCTCTTGTTCTGGTGCTGGTTGCCTGGGAGAAGAGACCAACTCCCATCTGTCTACAACCTCCCTTCAGGTAGCTGTACACAGCAATAAGGTCTCCCCTGAGCCTCCTCTTCTCCAGGCTAAGCAACCCCAGCTCCCTTATTGCTCTACCTGAAGGGAGAGCAACCTTGTTGATTCTATGATTCTGTGAAATATGTTTTTTATATTAAGAAGCATCAGCACATTTTGATCTTTAACATAATTTATTCCTCCTGTGTAAATGAATCAGGTTCTTGTAGATGTTGTGGCCCACTCTAAATTTACTGCTCTGTATGAAAATAATGCTGGAGGCATATGACTCCATAATGCTGTAATGCTCTGCTGATAGTTTATGGTCTTTGGCTTATTCCCATTATAAATCTTGTATTATTTAGGTGTTTCCAACTCACTTGTTGAAAATTGCATCAAGCTAACATTCAGCATTCAGAATGGTGCTTAGAAAATTATCCAGGAGTTAAAAAATATGCAGATGCCTTAGTCAAAGGGAAATTCTCCTAAGACATAGCACTTCTTAGACCTACTAGAGTTAGCACAAAAAACCTTGGGGAGGGAGGAAAAGCAGAAACCCCATAGCTGTTTGATTGTTTTAGGCTCTGGGTAGCCTCCTATACTAAACACTCTGTACAGCTAATGAGATTTTGCCTGGCCTCAAACAGCTTACAATCCAAAGAGAGAGAGGCACAAGCTGATGAAAGAGGTGGGGGGAGAACTGAGTTTTGTGGGTACCAGGTCAAACCCTCCCTGCTCAGCTGCAGAATCCTTGGTAACTTGGGCCAATTCCAAGTGCTTATATCTTTTTGCCATCATTCTATCAGCACACAAAGAGGGCACCAATGGGTTTTAGTCCCCATTACAAGAAAGGTTTGCTGTAACTGGTCCTAACAGGTCTAAGCAGGACAAGCACAGTTTGAGGCAAGTTAACAGTGAACAGGTGTGTTGTTTTTTTCTTTGAAACTGAGTTTAGCCATAAGGCCTGTCCTCAGTGAGCTGACTTGGTGTGTTTTGTGCTTACTGGACAGTGAAATCATTGTGCATCTGGATCTTTTAGAGTGTTTGTAAAACCAACTTAAGTGATTCAAAGTCCATGTACACAAAAATGCTTCAGCCTGGCAGTACAATGTAAGGGGGTAGAGGTGTTAAGCACATTGACATGAGGACCCTTGTGTTTTGCTAGGAAGTTGCACTAGATAAGGAAAAGGAAATGTTTCCAGGGATATCATATTCAAATGCATATCAGCAGTGAAGTGCTGGAGGAAGATTGATAGCCCAAGGTCAATTGTATGAGGTTTAAAAAAGCTAAGTGCCAGGTCCTGCACTTGGATCACACCAACCCCATGCAATGCTAGTCTTCAGGCAGAGTGGCTGGAAAGCTGCCTGGTAGAAAAGGATCTGAGGTGAGGATGTTGGCTGACAGCCATCTGAGCATGAGCCAGTAGCATCCTGGCCTGTATCAGGAATAGTGTGGCCAGCAGGAATAGGAAAGTGATTGTGCTCCTGTACTTGGCACTGGTGAGGTGCCACCTTGAACGCTGCATTCAGTTTTGTGCCTCTTACTACAAGAAAGACTTTGAGTTGCTGGAGTGTGTCCAGAGAAGGATGAAAAAAAAACTGGTGAAGCATCTAGAGAACAAGTTTTATGAGGAATGGTTGAAGGAACTGGAGTTGTTTAGTCTGGAGAAGAGGAGGCTGAGGGGGAGACCTCATTGCTCTCTACAACTTCCTGAAAGGAGGTTATAGCGAGCTGGGGGGTTGGTCTCTTCTCTCTAGTATCAGGTTGATAGGACAAGAGAAACTAGCCTGAAATTATGCCAAGGGAGGTTTAGATTGGATATTAGGAAAAATTTCTTCACCAAAGAGTGGTCAGGGACTGCAACAGTTAGCCCAGAAGAGTGGTAGAGTCACTGTCCCTGGAGGTGTTCAACTTGTAGACATGACACATTGAGATGTTGGTTTAATGGCCATGGTGGTCTTAGGTTGATGGCTGGACTCCATGATCTCAGAGGTCTTCTCCAACTGAAACAATTCCATGATTCTAAGAGCATAGGAGGGGCATGCCAGCACTGAGCAGCTGTGTTAGGGCCTGGCTGGCCCTAGCAGAGCAGCACAGGATACCTTGCCTGTCTTGCTGAGGAAAATGAGTTGCATCAGTAAGACTGGTAATTTGTCCTGTTTCTCATTCCTGTCAAGACACTATGTTATTCTTTCTTCACTTAGTTTCAACTCACAAGATATTAATGAACATGCCATGCCAGCAGGGCAGCTTCATCACTGGGACTTCAGGCAAGCCAGTCTGGACACCAGCTCCTAGCAGACTGCCTTGTGTGGCACTTCAATGGGCTGTTCAATTAACACAGCAAATACAAATGATAAATTACATGGAGATACTGAATGTGAATTTTGCACACTAACATCTGAAGAGTTTGGTGTTGTTCTTGTTTCAGCTATTGAGAGATGATATCTGAAAGTGCTACAAGGAGCAGAAAGAAAGAGGTATAATAAAGGCATCAATTTAGATTTAAAACAGCTTCTGTACCCAAGTGGAAGATACACAATGACACTAAGCAATTTTTGGGCCTATTACCTTATTATGGGTGACAGAGGTGCATTTAGACAAATCTGTATGAGCAGACAAGCAATATTTAGAGAAGAAGGGGAATTGGGTTCTTAGTAGTGTATTTTTGACAGGCCTTTGTGGATGAACTGGGGGGAAAAAATAGCTGCATAATGAGACTTTGGAATATGTTCTACAACTGCAATCAAGACACGGATTTTAGCAAGACAATGAAATTGTAGCACTTTCTGGATGTCTTGCTCTTGTAAAGCCAGATATTACTTCCACAGATTTGAGGCTTGGAAGCACTGTGAGAGCAGCAAAAGGTGCTGTCTGCTTTCTTGGTGCAATTTGAGTCTCAAAAATACATACTTCAAAATCATCCCAGAGGGAAGGAGAATGGGAAGGTGATATTTTTTCCTCCTATTAAGAATCTCCCCAACAGTATCTTATTGCAGCCTTAGTACTGGGCAGCTGGGGGTTGCTTAGCCTGGAGAAGAGGAGGCTCGGGGGAGACCTTATTGATCTCTACAACTGCCTCAAGGGAGGTTGTAGCCAGGTGGAGGTTGGTCTCTTCTCCCAGGCAACCAGCACCAGAAAAAGAGGACACAGTCTCAAGCTGCACCAGGGGGAGGTTTAGGCTGGAGGTGAGGAAAAAATTCTACACAGAGAGAGTGATTGCCCATTGGCATGTGCTGCCCAGGGAGGTGGTGGAGTCACATTCACCAGAGGTGTTTGGGAGGAGACTTGATGGAGTGCTTGGTTTCATGGTTTAGTTGATTAGGTGGTGTTGGTTAGGTGGGTCTATTCTTCTCCTTCTCTTCTCTTCTCTTCTCTTCTCTTCTCTTCTCTTCTCTTCTCTTCTCTTCTCTTCTCTTCTCTTCTCTTCTCTTCTCTTCTCTTCTCTTCTCTCTCTTCTCTTCTCTTCTCTTCTCTTCTCTTCTCTTCTCTTCTCTTCTCTTTCTCTTCTCTTCTCTTCTCTTCTCTTCTCTTCTCTTCTCTTCTCTTCTCTTCTCTTCTCTTCTCTTCTCTTCTCTTCTCTTCTCTTCTCTTCTCTTCTCTTTCTCTTCTCTTCTCTTCTCTTCTCTTCTCTTTCTCTTCCTCCTCTCTCTTCTCTTCTCTTCTCTTCTCTTCTCTTCTCTTCTCTTCTCTTCTCTTCTCTTCTCTTCTTCTCTTCTCTTCTCTTCTCTTCTCTTCTCTTCTCTTCTCTTCTCTTCACTTCACTTCACTTCACTTCACTTCACTTCACTTCTTTCCTTATCCCTTGAAATGGGAAGAGGAAAGCACATCCTCCCCCCCAACAGAACCAGGTGCACAGACATCATGCCAAAGAAGGAAATCTCCAATACAGTGAGTATTAGAAAGGTTGTATCTGAAATCACAGCTAAGGCTCAGCTCTATCTTTGCTTAAAAATCAGAGGGAAAATGTGAAAGGTTAAGGGACAGAAAGAAGAAAACAAACCAAAAAGAACAGCACTGGTTTGCATGAGTAGAAATGATAGACTTAATTTTTAACTAACAGGCTTTTCTGATGAATTACTTCACTTTGTCTTGAAGTGACACTTGGCAAGGGGCAAAGTGTCTGTTGTAATCTCATTTAACAAACTGTTCAACCCACTTAAATACGCTTAATATCTGCTTTGTCCACTGGAAACTTGTGCTTTAGCAATTCATTAATTTCCCTTTTAATTACATGTATGAAGACAGCACTCTGCTGTGACCCTAGAGAGACACAAGAAATTTTGTTACAGTATCACAGTATCACCATATCACAGTATCACTTAGGTTGGAAAGGACCTCGAGGATCATCGAGTCCAACCTGTCACCACAGACCTCATGACTAGACCATGGCACCAAGTGCCACGTCCAATCTCCTCTTGAACATCTCCAGGGATGGTGACTCCACCACCTCCCTGAGCAACCCGTTCCAATGCCGAACGACTCGCTCGGTGAAGAACTTCCTCCTCACCTCGAGTCTAAACCTCCCCTGGCACAGCTTGAGACTGTGTCCTCTTGTTCTGGTGCTGGTTGCCTGGGAGAAGAGACCAACCCCTTCCTGGCTACAACCTCCCTTCAGGTAGGTGTAGAGGGCAATGAGGTCACCCCTGAGCCTCCTCTTCTCCAGGCTAAACAGCCCCAGCCTCTCCTCATAGGGCTTGTGCTCAAGGCCTCTCCCCAGCCTTGTTGCCCTTCTCTGGACACGCTCAAGTGTTTCGATGTCCTTCTTAAACTGAGGGGCCCAGAACTGGACACAGGACTCAAGGTGCAGCCTAACCAAAGCAGAGTTCTCTTGCTCAAAGTCCGTGTTCATTTCTGCAAATGGACACAGAAAGGCCAGAGGGATGTAGCTCTTTGTACCTTCCCTTGGATTTACTGAAGTAATCATTTGCTTTTTCAGAATCAGCCATTACTTCAGCATATATTGTATTACAGGTCAAAGACACACTTGTGGAAGCAACCCAAAATCTGTTGTTAAAATAAAATCATAACAAATGGCAGATAACACCAGATACAATAGTTCTGCTTCAAGGAAAATGTAAGTTAGTACTTCATTAAAAATCCTGTCAGAGGAAATAAGCTGCCTTGGAAGAGCTCCAAACTTCAGGAACTTCAGTGTGGACCCTAGTCCAAACTTTGCAATGCTGGAAATATGTTGCTTTCTTTTTAATCTGAAGGGAATGTGGTAGGCTGAGAGGATGAGAATGCTGGTAAGCTCAAGAGAACTTCTAGGCTGCAATGCCTCCTTGGTGTAGTTTGTTTTCAGTTTAGAGTGGAATCTAATACTTACTGCTTTTAGGGAGGAAACAACTTCCAGGGCAGTTTTGAGGCTGCCTGATGTCAGGGAGGTAGTTTGTTTGAAATGCCTGGTGCCTAGAGGTGGATTTATGCTGTCATGAGTATTTTGCAGAGCTTTGAAGACAGCTATTTTCCACCTTCAATATTAATTATTTCAACTTATAGGATTCGTAGGCAGATTTATATCCGCTGATTTCAGTGTCTGCAAAATGGCTTGCACTACATCTATCATGTAGCAGCAATGTCCAAAGGTTGCTGATGCACTGGGGGAACCAAAGCTTGGGAGGAAAATAAGGAAGATCAAAATGTTCTCTCTCTTCCTTTAGTACTCTTGGGAGAATCACTTGGAAAGTTTCCAAGGCATTTTCCATCCTGCTCTATTTTACTACCCATATTTAGTCTCTCACTCAAGGAAGGGTGTCCCAGGTGTTGTGACAGCTGGGAGACAATCCTGTGACTTCTAAAAAGTGCACTGTCACATAGATTAGCACATGAAAAGCATGCCTGCAAATGTGTGTGCTCAAATTGCAACAAAGATTAGAGCATGGACTGTCCTTCAGCTCTTTTGTTGTGCAGTGTCAAGTGCTACCCGGGGTCCTGGTCCATTACTGCAATTTTTATGTATCAGGTTTGTCGCTAGAATATGAGACAGAGCTCCTCAGATCATACATGGGCTATCAGATGCAAGTAATAAAACATAAATACTGCTATAAGCAGCTGTCGCAGCAACACTCCTGTTCTCCACACAGCCCTGCATTGGGTGAGTGAGGAGAGAGGTTTGAGAAAAAGCATCCAGCTTAGACAGAGCAGCTAGAAATGACTGCACAAAATCTGGAGTGAAGCAGAGTGAGAACAGTGTGAAGGAAGCTGTGCCCTGACAAGAGAGGGCTGAGGACAGAAGTAAATCTACCTCTCTGCAGTCCTGCTCTGAACAAATCCCAACACAGGGCTGCCTCTGCTCTTTACCGAGTACTGGATATCTGTGATGAGCATGGTACTGGGCTGGAAATGTGGTGGGTTGGAAATTCCCCCCCACATCAAATTGCCAGCCCAGCCCAGTTGGAAGCAAATGGTGCTGTATTTACAAACAATATTACAATCTGCAATGAAATGTAATGAATATGTACAAAATACACAGTATTTACAATATTTACAGGTATTTACAATTGATAAACAGCAAAGAAACCTCCTGGCTGGAACCCAGGGGAGCTGCAAGAGCTTCTCCCCACCCTGCTCCTCTCCCTACCCTCCTGTACACAAAAGGGATGAGAAAGAAAGAGAGAGAAAGAGAGTCACAACAAAGCAGTGCAGTCAAGGTCAGTTAATCCAGGAGAAGCATCAACCTGAGCCAAAGAAGCGAAAAGAGAGAGAGATTGTTTTCAGCACTACTTTAAGTCCATTATCTCTCTAATGGATAGAACTTGTCATTATTTGTTGTTTAGAATTATCATTATTTTCCTTTTTACACCCAATGGTGATTTATTTACATGCTACCACTTTCTGTTCAAGATCTGGGGAAAATTTTTGAAGTACAGCCTAAAACTACCACACAACACTAGTGGGAGGTGATGGCTAAGGCTGCAGGCTGAATGCCCTCTTACCTATGGTGGCAGAGCTGGCTCACAGCTGTTTGTACACTCCAGGAAATGCTTCAGTTGGGTGCATGTCCAAGCTCTGCAGAGACCCTCATGGCTTGTACTTCGCTTACTGACATATAAATGACATCATTGAATTACCTTAGCAAAGACTTCAGCCTGGGGATGTTAGGAAGAAATTCTTCAGAGAAAGAGTGATTGGCTGTTGGAATGTGCTGCCCAGGGAGGTGTTGGAGTCACCATCACTGGAAGTGTTGAAGAAGAGACTGGATGAGGCACCTGGAAGAAGAGACTGGAAGAAGAGACTGTATGAGGCACCTGGTGCCATGGTTTAGTTGATTAGATAGTGTTGGGTGATAGGTTGGACTCGATGATCTTGAAGGTCTTTTCCAACCTGGTCTGGTCTATTCTATTCTATTCTATCCTATCCCATCCCATCCCATCCCATCCCATCCCATCCCATCCCATCCCATCCCATCCCATCCCATCCCATCCCATCCCATCCCATCCCATCCCATCCCATCCCATTCTATTCTATTCTATTCTATTCTATTCTATTCTATTCTATTCTATTCTATTCTATTCTTCATTTTCCAACCTGGTTAATTCTGTAGTCTTTATTCTGCTTCAGGAAACACCTGTTAGTACAGGAAAAAACCTCTTTCATGTTTAATGCTGTGTAAAGTGATGTGTACAGCAACTCTCTTAACTGATTGAGTAATATGAAAGTGATATAATAATACAAAGATATTAGAGAAAAACCCAACAAACTCCTGAGACATTCAGGACAAGAATCCTACCTTTTTAGGATAGAATAGAATAGAATAGAATAGAATAGAATAGAATAGAATAGAATTAACCAGGTTGGAAGAGACCTTCAAGATCATCGCGTCCAACCTATCATCCGCAAATTTACTGATGATGGACTCAATGCCCTCATCCAGATCATCAATAAAGATATTAAAGAGGATGGGGCCCAGCACTGATCCCTGGGGGACTCCACTACTGACTGGCCACCACCTGGGTGTGGCACCATTCACCACCACTCTCTGGGCTCGGCCATCCAGCCAGTTCCTAACCCATTGCAGTGTGCTCCCATCCAAGCCATGGGCTGACAGCTTGGCCAGGAGTTTTGTATCAGTATATTTCACAGTCCCCTAGGAGAACCTTTTTTCCAGCAGAAAAGTTGGCTTATGAATTTTCCTGCTATGTCTAATTGCAAACAGGTTCCCATACCAAAAAAAAAAAAGGTCAAAAGAAAAAAAAAAAGCTGCCTTCAAGAGTGCCTTCATCTGTTAAATTTGAATACCCACCCATGAGGATGTCTGACCTTGCCGCCAGCTCATGTACTCCTTGATTCTCTTTTGGTTTTAGATTCGATCTGCTGCTTTCCTGAAATATCAGATGGCTTTGTTTCACGGTTTCATAGTTTCATAGTTTCATTCAGGGTTGGAAGGGACCACAAGGATCATCTAGTTCCAACCCCCCTGCCATGGGCAGGGACACCCCACACTAGAGCAGGCTGGCCAGAGCCTCATCCAGCCTGGTCTTAAACACCTCCAGGGATGGGGCCTCGACCACCTCCCTGGACAACACATTCCAGGGTTTCACCACTCTCATGGTGAAGAACCTCCTCCTCACATCTAGCCTGAATCTCCCCACTTCCAGCTTCATTCTATTCCCCCTAGTCCTGTCACTACCTGAGATCCTGAGAAGTCCCTCCCCAGCCATCCTGTAGGCCCCCTTCAGATACTGGAAGGCCACAATGAGGTCACCTGGGAGCCTTCTCTTCTGCAGACTGAACAGCCCCAACTCCTTCAGTCTGTCCTCATAGGAGAGGTGCTCCAGCCCTCTGATCATCCCTGTGGCCCTTCTCTGGACACCTTCCAGCACCTCCATATCCCTCTTGTAATAGGGGCTCCAGAACTGGACACAGTACTCCAGGTGGGGTCTCACCAGGGCTGAGTAGAGGGGGAGGATCACCTCCCTCGACCTGCTAGCCACACTTCTCCTGATGCAGCCCAGGATCTGATTGTCTTTGCGGGCTGCAAGTGCACACTGAGAGCTCATGTTGAGCTTTTTGTCCACCAGCATCCCCAAGTCTCTCTCCTCAGGGCTACTTTCCAGCCAGTATTTGTGCCTGGGATTGCCTCGACCCAGATGCAGGACCCTGCACTTGCTCTTATTGAACTTCATGAGGTTGGCTTGTGCCCACCTCTCCAGCCTGTCAAGGTCCCTCTGGATGGCCTCCCTTCCCTCCAGCGTGTCTGCAGAACCACAGTTTGTGGCTGTGACAGGTTAGGCTGTGCCTTTAAGAAAAGGACAGCTGCAGAATTCTCTAGCTGAATGTTTAGGTGTAAAAAGGAAAACAAAGATTAATTCTAAATTAATTTCATGGGTCAGATATGGGATGTACCATAGCAAATATCACTAATACTCTTTCTCACTCACTTCAGCTTCAGTCTTTTCTGACTTTCGTTCTTGACCAGACTGCATGCATGTCGACCCTGAACTCCAAACTGATAAGAACAACTAACTTTCTTAACAACTGCTTTGAGCTAACAAATATCCCTTAATATCCTTTTCTTTCTCTCTTGCACCTAATTAACTACTAGGGGAAAGGGGAGGAGGGGGAGAGAGGTTTGGGGGAACCCGAGGGGGAATTCTCCTTGGGAGGATCTGTGTTGTGTTATTTCTTGTAAATTCTTGTATAATATTGTAAATGCTGTCTAGTTTGTATATATTCATTGCAATTTCATTATTGCTTGTAAAATACAGCTTCCATTTGCTCCTCCAGCTGAGTTTATCATAGTATCATAGTATCAGTCAGGGTTGGAAGGGACCACAAGGATGATCTAGTTCCAACCCCCATGCCATGGGCAGGGACACCCCACACTAGATCAGGCTGGCCAGAGCCTCAGCCAGCCTGGTCTTAAACACCTCCAGGGACAGGGCCTCGACCACCTTCCTGGACAACCCATTCCAGGGTTTCACCACTCTCATGGTGAAGAACCTCCTCCTCACATCTAGCCTGAATCTCCCCACCTCCAGCTTCATTCCATTCCCCCTAGTCCTGTCACTACCTGAGATCCTGAGAAGTCCCTCCCCAGCCATCCTGTAGGCCCCCTTCAGATACTGGAAGGCCACAATGAGGTCACCTGGGAGCCTTCTCTTCTGCAGACTGTACAGCCCCAACTCCTTCAGTCTGTCCTCATAGGAGAGGTGCTCCAGCCCTCTGATCATCCCTGTGGCCCTTCTCTGGACACGTTCCAGCACCTCCACATCCCTCTTGTAATAGGGGCTCCAGAACTGGAGGCAGTACTCCAGGTGGGGTCTCATCAGAGCTGAGTAGAGGGGGAGGATCACCTCCCTCGACCTGCTGGCCACACTTCTCCTGATGCAGCCCAGGATCTGATTGGCTTTGCAGGCTGCAAGTGCACACTGAGAGCTCATGTTGAGCTTTTTGTCCACCAGCACCCCCAAGTCTCTCTCCTCAGGGCTTTATGTGGGTGCAAGTGGATTAAGCCATCTCACCCCTGCAGTGGGCCTTACCAGTACAGATATGGAGTAAGGTCAGTATGTGGTCACCAAGCAAATGGGCAAGAAAAATTGGAATTTCAAAACTGTGTTTTCAAAGAGTCAGTGTAAAAGGTTAAAAATGCTTTGAGACATACCTGTTGTGAGTCATCTCCTGGCTACATGCCAAGTGGTTCATTTGGATGCTTAAGGGTAAAGGATGGCACAGTTAATGCTTCAGAAACCTCTGGAATGTCTGGTCTCCCAGCAGGGGTTAAACAAAGGTATCACTGAGTTAGCTGTGTTTGTGTGTTGAGGTTTCAATGTGTGACAGAAACTCATATCTCACTGGTGTTATTGAGGACCACTTGCAATCTTCCTAAGCAAGAGTTGCTTATCAGGGATAATACCATGGCAATCAAATCCCAAATATATGAGTGTGGGGAATGTCTATGAACTTTAGAGAGTTAAGGAAATTATCCTTCCCTCCTATGTCTTTCTCACATTTCTACCTCCTCTTTGTACTCTTGGTGCTAAGGGAAAAAAATGTTGTTGAAATGTTTGCAATTTACTCTGGAACTCTCCTCACCATTGCTGTTTGTCCCTTTCTTCCTTGAGTCCTTCCTGTGCATGTGCATCACAAGACTCTCCAACCGACTTGCTCCTGCTAAATACCCTGAGAGATGCGAGCTTGTGGCTACTTCCTGTCCCATACTTCTTATAATGGTCAGAGTTCTCACATATGAGGTACTGCTAGCTGCTGGAGAGGCCTGTGTTCCATGTGTGAAGGTATCTTTCACTAGGGAACATCAGTCTTGAACTGCCAGAGAGAACCAGCAGCTGCCACCCATGCTGGTTGTGTGTGTTTGTCTCTGTACAGATGCAGACACAGCTGGACAGCACTGTGCTTGGTGTGTTGGTCCCAGCCTGGACCCAGGAGCAAGAATCTGCAGCAACCTTGCAGCAGCTGGGTGAGGAAACCCCCCTGGGTGCTGCTCTGGCTATGTTTGACAAGATAAGACGGAGAACAAAAACACACACTGCTCCTTGTGTAAGGATACCTTCAAGATTTAATGTTGGACCACTTTGTAGATGCTAGCTTGGGGTGGGGGGGTTGGGGTTATTTACAGCAGAAGACTCTCATGTCATTGAGACTTGTGTCATCCCATATTCCTTGAGGGTCTTCCACCTTTGTCTGGAGCCCACAGAGGGCCCCAGAGGTGCAGTTGCTGCTCCATGGGCCAAAGTGACCTCCCAGATTTCCCAACCCCTCCAGGTTTGTCCCATCTGAGCAGGCAAACCTCACATTGTTAGCCATCGTGTCATCAAGCAGGTACCGCCTCTCTTCCACACGCAGTGAGAAGGAAACCAGCTTGCCTCTGGAGCAGAACTGAGGTTTGGTCCAGCTTCCCCAACTGCCAGAGAAGAAAAACAACTTGCTAAGGCATGTTCAGCCTCTGCTGTTCCGCAGTCAACACCAAAACTCACCTGGGATCCTGGTAGTCCTGAGGTAAGGGACCTAAACAGTGATGGTGGTTTCTACAAGCACATTTCTCGTTCTGCTTCCCCATCACCCTGTAGGTGCCTGGCTGCCATCAGTCCTGGGCTGCCCTGTTGCTGGGAATTTCAGCTGCTTGCTTTGTCCATGTTAATGTAATTTTCAAAGCAAGCATTTGAGGAAAAGGTGAAAGAACAGGTGTAAGACCTGCATTTTGGAACTTCATCTTTTGAAGTACTAATCCCTTCCCTGGGACCAGACCTCTACGCTGAGACCTTCACACTTTTTGGTCAGGGAGACCTCACCTACATCCTCAGGCAAAGTGAGGAGCTGCCCTCAGAGGGGTTTGGGAGCCTATGGGGAAGCCATTGTGCTAGTTTTGCTTCCTGCTCTCCTGAACAGCGAGAAAGCGAAGACTACTCACGGTCCCACAGAGGACTCAATGACTGTACCATCACTGCAGATCAGGCGGACGCCGTTCAGAGCTGTGTCGTCATAAAACAGCCAAAATCCCTGGTAGGCCTCCACCTTGGAAGAGGGGAAGAAAATTGGAAATGTCAGCACCCTCCCTCATTCAGAGGAAGAGGTGAGGTGAGCCCCTGTGATGAGAGACTCCGGGGACGAAGCCAGGCATAGGTAGTACTGCTGAGGTGAGCTGTGAGGCAGCTCCACAGCATTTCTCAGGGAGCCCTCTGCTTTTCCTCCAGACTGCAGAGCAGAGGCTCTGAACACTGGAATACTTAATGGCTGCTGCCCTGGGTCTTGTCCACCCTCTTGCCATGTGCTGTGACATGCACAGCTGAAGTGCTGGTAGATGGGATTTCTTCCAGCCCTTTAGGTTCATGCTCTGCTGTACTGACCCCAGGTGTTTTCCAGCTCCATGGACCTTTCCAAGAAGGCAATGTTCATTGGGAGCTGGGAAAGCTACTCCATTCTACAGATTTCTTGCTGATGAGATTGCATGAACAGTGGAGATACAATGTTAAGTGCTGTGATGGGACCAGGTGTTACCAACAGCCCTTCTGAGGCCAGAACAAAATAAGATCCTTTCACAGCAGTGTTTTATCCAATGCCCAAGGAGAAGTGAAAACTTACCTTCAGTGCAAATCCTTCAACGTAGCCGCTGGGGCAGAATTGTGGGTGGCCCCAAGAGCCCCAGGGTCCTCCACTGGGCACCATGAGAGTGGACTCATACTTGCGTGCATCTGTGCTGCAAAAGCAACAGGAGCCCAGCAGGCAGAGGATGGCTGGGATGAGCAGCTGCATTGTGGAGGACCTGCTCAGTGCCTCACTGCACAGTGGTGACAGCAAGGGGGAATTTATGAGCCAAGAGAGTGTCAACAAACCCCACAGGGAGTGTTAGTTGTTGCTATGTACTGCTGCTGTTGACTGCCCATCCTTCATTGGTGGGGGCACCCTTGCCAGGAAGAGAGGGTGTCACTGGTGTACACCAGCTGGGGGCTTACAGAGCTGTGAAAACGTGCACATAGCTGAAGGGAAGTGGTGCAGAACTGGGAGCACTCTGAGCTGAGCTACCAAGAGAGTGCTGTGGTTTGGAGAAGGGTCCTGGTCTGGAGAATGGATAGCTCATGGATATTTTGCCACTCCTGGCAATACAGAACTTTCTAAGATTGAGGTGTCAACTGGATTTCTTCATAAGAGTAGAAGCAACCACAGCAAGAGTAACAGGCCACTGCCCATATCCACTAAAGAGCTGTGAATAAGTGACGTGAGCGACCATCTTCATTAATCATCCTGACTGCATGGTGTTCAGGATATGTGGAAAGTTATGGCTTTAGGGTGAGGTAGTGGCACAGACAGAGCTGCCAAACAGAAAGGGACCTGAGGGTGCTGATGGACAGCCAGCTGAACGTGAGCCAGCATTGTGCCCAGGAGGCCAAGAAGGCCAGTGGCATCCTGGCATGCATCAAGAATAGTGTGGCCAGCAGGAGCAGGGAAGTCATTGTGCCCCTGTACTCAGCACTGGTTAGGCCACACCTTGAGTCCTGTGTCCAGTTCTGGGCCCCTCAGTTTAAGAAGGACATTGAGACTCTTGAACGTGTCCAGAGAAGGGCAATGAGGCTGGGGAGAGGCCTTGAGCACAAGCCCTATGAGGAGAGGCTGAGGAAGCCAGGATTGTTTAGCCTGGAGAAGAGGAGGCTCAGGGAAGACCTTATTGCTCTCTACAACTACCTGAAGGGAGGCTGTAGCCAGGAGGGGGTTGGTCTCTTCTCCCAGGCAACCAGGACCAGAACAAGAGGACACAGTCTGAAGCTGTGCCAGGGGAAGTTTAGGCTTGAGGTGAGGAGAAAGTTCTTCACAGAAAGAGTCATTAACCATTGGAATGTGCTGCCCATGGAGGTGGTGGAGTCACCATCCCTAGAGGTATTCAAGAGGGGATTGGATGTGACACTTGGTGCCATGGTTTAGTCATGGGGTCTGTGGTGACAGGTTGGACTTGATGATCTTTGAGGTCTCTTCCGAACTTGGTGATTCTGTGATTCTGTGACAACTAGAACTGTAAAGGAGCATAAGGAGAAGCAGTGAAGAGGAGATGGTAGAGGAGGAGACCCCAAATGAACTGGCTGATGGCAAAAAGGTAGAGCTATTTTACAGTTCATAAATATATCCACAGACCTGAGTCTTGCTCCATTTGAAAGGGTTTGGTTTGTCTTCCACTTTCACACTTGTGTTGCCTTTCTGTCAATCAGTCCCAAACATCAGAAGGACAAACATAAGAAGGACATCAAAACACTTGAACATGTCCAGAGTAGGGCAACAAGGCTGGTGAGAGGCCTTGAACACAAGCCCTATGAGGAGAGGCTGAGGGAGCTGGGATTGTTTAGCCTGGAGAAGAGGAGGCTCAGGGGTGACCTCATTGCCCTCTACAACTACCTGAAGGGAGGTTGTAGCCGGGAAGGGGTTGGTCTCTTCTCCCAGGCAACCAGCACCGGAACAAGAGGACACAGTCTCAAGCTGCACCAGGGGAGGTTTAGACTCGAGGTGAGGAGAAAGTTCTTCCCAGAAAGAGTGATTGGTCATTGGAATGTGCTGCCCAGGGAGGTGGTGGAGTCACTGTCCCTGGAGGTGTTCAAGAGGAGATTGGACGTGGCACTTGGTGCCATGGTCTAGTCATGGGGTCTGTGTTGATAGGTTGGACTCGATGATCCTCGAGGTCTCTTCCAACCTTAGTTATACTGTGATACTGTGGTCCTGACACTGCAGGTAGGAGCAGGGGATGCAGGCCTGGGGAAAGGCCCTGTTCATCATCTTTGCTGATTTTTTTTGTTGCTCCCTTTTGACTGCTTGGGGAGGAGGTGGTGGAGGCAGCAGTACTAGGTCAGTGGTTCTGGTCAGTGGTCAGGAGGAAGCAGTAGAAACAATTCATATTAGTAATTAACTCTGCCTGTGGGAGGAATTGGACACTGTGTGCCTTTCTATAACTTAGAGAGGGGAGGCAGAAAACAAACAAGGAACTGATCTCAGCTTTTTGTTTCCCTTCTTAGTCTCTCATTAATTTTTAATACTTGCAGGATGGTGAACCTCTTTCTTGAGTAATTTTTTACCCTAGAGAAACCTTCCTAACTCTAGAAGTAAAGCATGGACTGGTATGAAAATACTGAGATCCATATGAGCAGTTGAATTTGTGCTGCTGTGGAGCATGAACTGTTCCAGGGTAGATTCTTTCCATGAGTTGTAGTCAATCAGAAATGGACTCCACCATGAGACCCCCAGAGGATCACAGGTCTGACCTGCTTCAGAGAAGGGTCTTCTCTATGGGCTGCAGCTCCTTCCAGGAGCCTGATCCAATGCAGGCTCTCCTTGGGCTGCAGATTACTTCAGGGCACAACCACTGGCTCTGCTGTGAGATCCTTCACAAGCTGTACTGTGGCAGTTGTTTAGGTGGGTTGGATTGGTTGATGGGTTGGACACGATGATCTTGAAGGTCTCTTTCAACCTTGTCTATTCTATTCTATTCTATTCTATTCTATTCTATTCTATTCTATTCTATTCTATTCTATTCTATTCTATTCTATCCCATCCCATCCCATCCCATCCCATCCCATCCCATCCCATCCCATCCTATCCTATCCCATCCTATCCCATCCTATCCTATCCTATCCTATCCTATCCTATCCTATCCTATCCTATCCTATCCTATCCTATCCTATCCTATCCTTTCTTTTTTCCAAGCCACACAGCCTTATCCTTCTGAGCTCTTCTTTTTCACTTCCTTCTGATATTTTCTGTGTTTCTGGGAACTTGGGATACTTGAAGAGCTGATCTTCTCTAAGTACTGTCTGCAAGGTCTTCAGGTTCTTGTTTAATAATACCCCTCTGAGTTTCAGGTAATTTTTTAAGCTAACATACACCAAAGGTCTGTTTGCTAATTGCAAACCAAGGGAAAAGTTAAAAACCAAAACCCAAACAACAAAACCAAAATGCAACAGCCAACAAATGAAAATACCTCAAGCACAAAGGAATTATCTTTGTGAGACTGGATGTTGAAAGTATGGGGCAGATGGAAGAGCATGGAAAAGGAGAACTCTTTTTTTACTGTCAGTGGAAATCCCTTGGTACAGATACAGGAGGAAAAATGCATGAACCTTTTGTCACCCCAGGAGCTTCCATGGGCACAGCAGGGACAGAACTTTGCTGCTGAGGTCCTCTGGCCCAAAGCACAGCAAAAAAAGAGCAGGTGGGCAGAGGGCAGCTGCAGCAAGGTTAGAATCATAGAGTCAAGGTTTTTACTTAGTCTTTCATGACCATCAATTTTCCTAAATGGATAAACATAGAATCATAGAACTGTTAGGGTTGGAAGGGACCTCAAGGATCATCTAGTTTCAACCCCCCTGCCATGGGCTCACAGCCACATCCAGCCTGGCATTAAAAACCTCCAGGGATGTGGCTTCTACCACCTCCCTGGTCAACCTGTTCCAGTGTCTCACCACCTTCATGGTGAAGAACTTCTTCCTAACATCCAATCTGAATCTACCCATTTGTAGTTTTTTTTCTGTTCCCCCTAGTCCTATCATTACCTGACATTCTAAAAATTCCCTCCCCAGCCTTCCTGTAGGCCCCCTTCAGATACTGGAAGGCCACAATAAGGTCTCCTCAGAGCCTTCTCTTCTCCAGACTGAACAGCCCCAACTCCCTCAGTCTGTCCTCATAGGAGAGGTGCTCCAGCCCTCTGATCATCCTCGTGGCCCTTTTCTGGACGTGCTCCAGCATGTCCAGATCCTTCCTGTACTAGGGTCTCTAGAAGTGGAGGTTGTGTGAGGACCATTTGTCTTGAGTCTACTGAAAGAGCAGTTTCTGAGTAGCTCTAAGCTTTGTAAATTAGGGATTTTATTTTTCAGCAATGTAGGGTGATCCAGTCTCTATAACCACTGCTGCTATCTGCTCCTGTGTCTTCTGAGACTAGATGTCAGGGTGAGGAGAGACACTGCTCAGTACAAAAGCCCGAAAGGAAAAATGGCTGTGTTTGCTGAGAATCAGCTGGAACAGTTGGACAGCTCCTTGAAGTTCATTCATATAAGAAGTGGACATTAGACTGAGTGTAAACCAGAGGTGAACCAGAGAGATTTTCCACTGAGCCCTGATGTCAGCAGTATCCCTTTTAGTGGGCTCCCCCAGGATCACAGAATCACAGAATCACCAAGGTTGGAAGAGACCTCAAAGATCATCAAGTCCAACCTGTCACCACAGACCTCAGGACTAAACCATGGCACCAAGTGCCACGTCCAATCCCCTTTTGAACACCTCCAGGGATGGTGACTCCACCACCTCCCTGGGCATCCCATTCCAATGGCTAACAACTCTCTCTGTGAAGAACTTTCTCCTCACCTCGAGCCAAAACTTCCCCTGGCACAGCTTGAGACCTTGATAGTCTGTGGCCCAGCAACTGCATACACCAACTTCCATCTTTCAGCTCCTCTCTGGGACATGCTAGTACATGGGAGGTGATATTGATTCAACAGCTATGTGACCAAACACACAACTTCTGACTTGCTACTGGCTAGGACATCTAAGATGAAGCAGATGTTATGCATTATATGGGTTTTTTGTTTGTTTTCAGGAGGAAAATAGATAAATACCTGAATTTAAGTTTGTTTCCTCATATCTCTTGCTTTGTCTTGTTTCTTACAGGCCCTTTATATTCTATTACCAAATCATCTTGCCCTGGACACATCAGAAAGGCTTCAGAAAGGTTTCCTGAAGAATGAACAAGATGTCAGCAGCAGGGAAATGCCAGGCCAGGTCATTATTAATGATTGCTGTAAAATTAATAATAAGCAGGTTAACTTTGCAGACCACAGGCAGCTGGAATAAACTGCAAGTACTTTGGAGTACTTGAGCTTGACAAATAGTCTTGCAAATTAGAGAAATAGTTTGAGATAAATAGGATGCAGTTCTGCAGGGACAAGTGCAAGGTCCCACCAACTGCATGAGAAAAAATGCCTGCTTTAACAGCACTCTGCAGAGAAGGGTCTGGGGGTCATAATGGATCGAAGCATGAGTCAGCAGCGTTAGGTCGAAGTCTCAAGCTGCACCAGGGGAGGTTTAGGCTGGATGTTAGGAATAAATTCTTCATAGAGAGAGTGATTGCCCATTGGAATGGGCTGCCTGGGGAGGTGGTGGAGTCACCATCACTGGAGGTGTTTAGGAGGAGACTTGATGGGGTGCTTGGTGCCATGGTTTAGTTCATCAGATGGTGTTGGATAATGGGTTGGACATGATCATCTCAAAGGTCTCTTCCAACCTGGTTTGTTTTGTTCTGTTCTGTTCTGTTCTATTCTATTCTATTCTATTCTATTCTATTCTATTCTATTCTATTCTATTCTATTCTATTCTATTCTATTCTCCTTGCCACGATATATGAAACTAATTGCAACCTGCAAGACAAATGGAGGGGTTTTTCTTCTCAGCATGTGTGAGCCCCCCAGCAAGCATGCTTTGCTAGGCTGAGGGCACTGAACCTAGTGAAGGATGTGGCCCAGTTGGACAGAGTCTAATGGAAAGCAACAGAAATAGCCAATGGTCTGGCAAACATGACCTGTGAGGAACAAGTATCAGAGCCAGGACTGTATAATTGAGAAATGGGAGGACTAAAGAAAGGGAGTCGTGAGAAGAGCAGTTCAGTTGGGGGTTTGCAGTTAGTGCTGCTATGGGAAGATGTTGGGGCTGCAGGGGGTGGGGGTAGTGTGTGCAATGCAGAGAACACAGAGGGGAAAAAATCTACCTGTTTTGTCTCTCTTTCTTCATTGGGCTGCCTCTGTGCCACACAGAGCCAGGCTGAGTGGCAGGGACCAAGAAGGGGATGCAAGGAAAGTCAACATAGGGTGGAGCATTTGGTGTCTGTGTGGGAACTCCTGTTCAAGGAGGGGATGAAAGGACGAAAGTTCTTCACTGAGAGAGTTGTTTGTCATTGGAATGTGATGCCCAAGGAGGTGGTCACCATCCCTAGAAGTGTTCAAGAGGAGATTGGCCATGGTTTAGTAGTCATGAGGTCTATGGTGACAGGTTGGACTTGATGATCCTTGAGGTCTCTTCCAACCTTAGTTATACTGTGATACTGTGACTATGTTGTGGAGGCAGGCATTGCTTCAAAAACTGAGAAACCATGCCACAGTAGCAGTCATCATGAACAGCTCACAGTCACTGCTTGGGGGCAGGATAAGAGCCTGCACTGTCACAAAGTATTGCTGCAAAGAGAAAGGGTCTGGTCTCATGTAGCTGCACCTGGGGCCAATGGGGACACAGGAATGGCTCTGCTCATGGACACTGTCTGCTGTCAGTTCTCACCACAAGGGCTCTGCAGTGAGAGGCTCTTTGCTGAAGCATCAGTCATGAACAAATGGGAGGAAGAGTGGAGATGCCACTTCTTTCCCTCAGCCATGATAATCATGTCATAGTTGTCTGTAAGCTCTTTGAGGACAACTTTCCTTGGGGCTTCACCTGCCTGCTTACCTTGCCCCCTGCACGGCTGTGCTCCCAACAGCAAAGCCTCTGCTGGTGCCATGAAGAGGGGAGTGTGAAATGGCAAGTGACAGCTGCTCGCGGGAGGTTCACACCAACAAAAGGCTGAAGGCTGCTGCCAAAGGCATTGCTGCAATGTTTATTTTCTTTGCATTTGCAGGGTAAAATCGGGAAAGAATTGAGCATATGAGGAAAAAACAGTCAGACAGCTGGGGTCTAACTGTACAAACTGTGGCTGGAGAATGTAGGCAACCGGGGTCATATATACAGTTCAGCATATGCCACATTGATTAAATTAAGTGTATGAAAATATTGATTAGGTCAGATATTATTACATGCATTATGTTTCAGTGTGATTGTAACCCTGGACTGAATTTCCCATCTTCTTTGCAACTGGACAGCAAAATGGAAGTACTAAATCATCTTGAACCTTTATTAATACAAACTAGACTAGAGCTGCAGATAAGAAACTTGGACATCAAATTCCTGCTGCCTGGGGAGCCTAGCAAAGGGTAAACATTCCCAAAGCAGCAGTGCAGAAAATCAACAAGCAAATAAATCTTGCCTAGCACTAACATGTAAGCAGTACCATAGAGACAATTTTCTAGGGACACTCGGCCGTTCCCCTTTACCTACAGCATTGTTCACAGAGCTGCGTGAGCCCAAGTGCACCTGCCCGAGCTCTGGCACAGGTCTGGCCTGGGTTGTGACTAGGAAACACCCTCTCACTGGCATCAGCTCTTTTCTAAGGCAGAGATGGGAGGTGAAAGACCATTTTAGGGTCAAACAGGGGAAAGGGAATAGAAACGGTTGATTTGGACCGAGTTTCTAAGCCATTGCCAGACCTGCAGTAATTACTTGGGTGAAGGAGCAGGACTCACCCCTGGATAGTGTTCACTTTTGTGCAACACTTCTGTGGAACTGGAAACCCTCCCCACTTTGGGTCCTTGGTGGTGCAGCAGTAGTGAAAACCTGATGTGGGATCAGGGGAAGCAAATCTCCAATGTATCAATAGCAGCCAGTTAGGGCAGCATCTGGCTGATTCATCACTGCTGCTCTCTGGAAAAGTCAATTATTTTCTGTTTAGGATTGTGTGAGATAAGTGTCATGTAATAGCCAGCCTTCTGGGAAATCCTTCTGCTGCCACTAACTGTAAGGACTTGGCCGTTTTGTGAGGCTGCTCTAAACCCAGACACCTAACAGGGGCAAGCTTTTCCAGACCTTGTAGGGAAGAACATGCATCTGCTAGTGCTTTGAACACTGAAGGACAGTTCACAATTTATACCTACCTGGACAGGAACTGGTTGCAGGACATGTCAGGCAAAAATAAAACAAGCCATTATCAGGAGCCACAATGAGCAAAATGGCTGTGGGAGCACCATGGCTGTTGCAGAGGAAAGAGTGGGATGGCTGGATGCTGACTGTTGCTGACGGAAGGCATGGCCGTTGTCACTGTCTTCATCTTTCCCATCTCCTCTGTCAGCAACTGGATAACTGTGCTGCCCTGTTCCTGTACTTCCTGTCACCTCTTTGCCAGCAGCAGGGAGTGGGGAAGTGATGACTACCATGGGGAGAAGTGTGTCTCCAGTCAGCACTTTCAAGTTTCTGTCTGCACTGGCACCAGCAAGAATCACAAACCTTCATCCATTTCTCTCTCTCAGCACTGCCTCTTCCTGATAGTCTTCTTTTCCCATGGTGAAGATCAATGCATTCTATACCTCCTCTTCAAGGTCTCAGAGCCAAACTCTGCTGTGCTGCCAAGGAGATGAGCCATCTCTAATTTGTGTTATCAATGCTTTTTCATTTCTTGAAAGAAGATAAAATCTGAGTACTATGATTATTATTACTATTAAACTCCTGGTTTATTATCACAGCCTGGCTAGGAATGATACTCCCAGAACTGCATGGGGTTGTTGTGGCCAATGTGTAGAACCCAGTACTTAGATGTGTTAAATCTCATGCCCTTGTACTCTGCCCATCTGCCCAGCCTGTCAAGGTCCCTCTGCAGAGCTCTCCTACCCTCTAACAGATCAACTCCTGCCCCTAGTTTGGTGTCATCTGCAAACTTAGTGATGATGGATTCAACCCCCTCATCCAGATCATCAGTAAAGATGCTGAACAGGATGGGGCCCAACACTGATCCCTGGGGGACACCACTAGTGACTGGCTACCATTCACCACCACCCTCTGGGCTCAGGCCTCCAGCCAGAGTGCTGCTGTCCAAGCCACGGGGTGACAGCTTGGCCAGGAGTTTGATGTGGGGGACAGTGTCAAAGGCCTTGCTGAAGTCCAGGTAAACTACATCCACAGCCTTCCCCACATCCACCAGGCAGTCATCTGATCATAGAATGAGATCAGGTTGGTCAGGCAGGATGTGTCCCTCCTAAATCCATGCTGGCTGGGCCTGATCCCTTGGCCATCCTGTAAGTGCTGTGTGATTGTCCTGGTAAGCCAGCCCATTACTTTAATGATGTGAACTCTCCTCTTTTCTTCCTGCTGTTTCCCTGAAGAACTTGACATCCATTCCTCCTCTGGAGTGGTGGCTGTTGCCCATCTTCAAACAGGAGGTGCACTACTCACATAGAAGTGCTTGTGACTGTGTTTGAGCAGCTGCATGGCAGGAGAGAATAAAACAACTTGCAGCTCATAGTGATGACTCAATGACTTTGCTATCTATGCAGTAAAGGCAGGTGCTCTTCAGAGCTGTGTGATCACCTCTGCTTTTGGCAGACTCCACCAGGGAGAAAGCAAAGATCTAGTGGCAGGAAAAAAAGACTGGAAACCAAGAAAATGTCACCTCAGTTTCACTCAGGGGTTCAAGAAAATTCTGTGCATTGTCTGACTTACCTGAATCTCATAAAAAAATTACTTACACCTAAGTCTGACACACCACACGGTTTCAATACTGATACACAAAGCCAGCTATTTCCTGAGCGTTTCCTCTCATCCAGGCTGTAAACCTCAGCTCTTGGACTTTGTCTGAAAAATATGAGTGGGCTGCTTTGCCCTCTCCTCCCCTCTCATCAGTCTGTTGCCCTCAGGATCCAGCAGCACATTAATTTCTTGTAGCAACACAGAGATCATAACAGCTTCAAGCAGCATGGGAGGGTAGAGCCAAGGCTTGATTTGCATTAATTTATGCACTAAGGCTTCTCTTTGTCTGAGGAGCTTTTAGCTAATAGATCCCTCATTGGCAGGAGCCAAGGTCTAATTACATGATAAAATTGTGCAGATGTGGCCATAGAAGAGACTCATGCTGTTAATGGAATATTTTTGCACCGTGGCTTGTCCCAGTTTGGACAGAAAAACACAAACTTGTCTTGTCTTTTCTTTTAGCTTTCTTTTTTCTTGTATAACTGCATCTCATGTAGGTGTGCAATTAAAATGAGTACCTCAGCCTCTCTGCTGAAGCTATTACTGCCTAGATGTTTAGAACTGTATTTCAAGAAACTCTGAGGTTTTGGCCTCCTATATCTGACTGTGGGTGAGGAAGGGACCAAAGGGAAAATTCCCTAAAGGAAGTTCACCAAAGCAAGAGATACTCAAGTGAAGTGTGGGGATACTGCTCAGAGAGTTCAAAGACCAATTGTAACCCTGCTTTGAGGAGTAGATAAAGATGAGTGGAACAGACCATGTGAAAAGCTGACAGCTAGGGCATTGGCCACAACAACCCCATGCAGTGCTACAGGCTGGGGACAGAGTGGCTGGAGAGCAGCCAGGCAGAGAGGGACCTGGGGGTGCTGGCTAATAGTAAGATAAATAGGATCCAGCAGTGTGCCCAGGAGGCCAAGAAGGTCAGTGGCATCCTGGCCTGTATCAGGAAGAGTGTGGCCAGCAGGAGTAGGGAGGTCAATGTGCCCCTGTACTCAGCACTGGTTAGGCCACACCTTGAGTCCTGTGTCCAGTTCTTGGCCCCTCAGTTTAAGAAGAACATTGAGACTCTTGAACGTGTCCAGAGAAGGGCAACAAGGCTGGGGAGAGGCTTTGAGCACAAGCCCTATGAGGAGAGGCTGAGGGAGCTGGGGTTGCTTAGCCTGGAGAAGAGGAGGCTCAGGGGAGACCTTATTGCTCTCTACAATTACCTGAAGGGAGGTTGTATGCAGGCAGAGATTGGTCTCTTCTCCCAGGCAACCAGCAACACAACAAGAGGACACAGTCTCAAGCTGCACCAAGGGAGGTTTAGGCTGGATGTTAGGAAGAAGTTTTTCACAGAAAGAGTGATTAGCCATTGGAATGGGCTGCCAGGGAGGTGGTGGAGTCACCATCACTGGAGGTGTTTAGGAAGAGACTGGATGGGGTGCTTGGTGTCATGGTTTAGTTGATCAGATAGCGTTGGGTGATAGGCTGGAGTCGATCTCAAAGGTCTCTTCCAACCTGGTCTGGTCTATTCTATTCTATTCTATTCTATTCTATTCTATTTCCCCAGGAAGGCTTGGAACATGCTCTGGCAGGGGCGTTGGACTAGGCAGTCTCCAAAGGTCCCTTCCAACCCCTATCATCCTGTGATTCTGTGATTTGTATGGGAAGTCAATAGGATTCATGTCATGTGCATAGGCTTGTCCCTTGTTTGTGGAAGATTTTCTGGGGAAAACTCCACAAATTTCCAAGAAATGGAGGAAATACATACTCCAGTTACATAAAATTACAGTGAAACTGGATATGCAGGGGGAAATCTAGATATGAGGTGTCTTTTAGCATGCAGTCTGGGAAAATGTGAACTGCTGCTGTCACTGCAGATGGTGGTATCTGTGGAAAATCACGTTCTGGGATCAAAGAAGGTTTTCAGGAGGAGTTAATGGCATGTGGGTAGCTGGCATAGGGCACTACTGCAAGTGGAGAAAAATTTTACCTTCAATGCAAGTCCAGTGATGCATCTAGTAAAACAAAGTGGAGTTGCCCATTTGCCTCAAGAACCTCATTAGGAACAGTGAAGACAAAAGCATGTTTCTGTGCACCTGCTCCCTGGAAACACCAGGAGAAAAACAGACCAAGCCCTTGGGTGAGGGCTGTGGTATCTGAGTTTGAGCTCTGACCTGGCGATAGCATATCTCTGACTCATGGCCTGAGCAGGTGTCTTCAGTGACCTGTCCTGGCTGTCACTGACAGAAAGCTGTTGAAGGGTGGGCAAGTTTGTATATCAGAGCTTTCCACCGGCAGCCTCCCTCTGCTGCACTTTGCTGCAGCCCCGATGGGGAGACCTAGGAGTGGGCCACTTGTGGTTCTGAAGAGTGGGGTGAAAGCCAGGAATGACTTCAAATGAATGGAGAATTAAGTACTTGGTGAATGAAGCCTTCTGCCAAGGAATGCCTCTGCAGTGGCAAACCCTGGAGCGGTGCACAGAGGTCCTGACAGCAAGGCAAGCACAGTTTGACAGCAAGCAGTACGCAGCTGCACTTCCCTCCCTTTTAGGACACAAGCAGTCCTTGTGACAGCACTTCTTCATTCGTTTTTCTTCCTTTTTTATCTGTTAAAATTGTACCTGCCTTTTACCAGCACAGAAGTGCCTCTTCTAGCTTCATTAGGGAACATGCAGTGCCTAAAGTTTCTAGTCATGCCTGATACTTAAGAATTGTTCCAGACCAATCTTTAGCTAGCTTCAAACTTTACTTTCTAATGTTGCTTCAAACTTTACTTTCTAATATTGCTTCAAACTTTACTTTCTAATAATATTGCTTCTACTGACCACTATTAACAAGTGTAGATCATGGCAGGTATTTTTTCCTTCTGCTCTGTAGGCATTGGTTATGTAGATCAGTGTTTTATCTCTCTTAAAGTCCTCCACCAAGAAAGATGCTGGGGAACTTCCATCCCTGAGGACCTTGGGACCCTGGTCCTAAACCATACCTCACCCTAACTCTGCTGTGGGACAGAAAAATGGTGCTGCACAAAGGTACATAAAGGGTAAGGGGCTTTACTTGTTCATTTATAGAGTGTATTCACTTTCTTAATGTTCTCATGTGTATTCATGTGTGCACTTGCAGCCCAGAAGGCAAATCAGATCCTGGGCTGCAGCAAGAGAAGTGTGGCCAGCAGGACAGGGGAGGTGATTCTCCCTCTCTACTCAGCTCTGGTGAGACCCCACCTGGAGTACTCTGTCCAGTTCTGGAGACCCTATTACAAGAGGGATCTGGAAGCTGTGGAATGTGTCCAGAGAAGGGCCACAAGGATGATCAGAGGACTGGAGCACCTCTCCTATGAGGACAGACTGAAGGAGTTGGGGCTGTTCAGTATGCAGAAGAGAAGGCTCCCAGGTGGCCTTCCAGTATCTGAAGGGTCCTACAAGAAGGCTGGGGAGGGAATTCTCACGATATCAGGTAGTGATAGGACTAGGGGGAATGGAATGAAGCTGGAGGTGGGGAGATTCAGGCTGGATGTGAGGAGGAAGTTCTTCACCATGAGAGTGGTGAAGCCCTGGAATGGGTTGTCCAGGGAGGTGGTCGAGGCCCCGTCCCTGGAGGTGTTTAAGACCAGGCTGGCTGAGGCTCTGTCCAGCCTGATCTAGTGTGGGGTGTCCCTGCCCATGGCAGGGCGGTTGGAACCTGATGATCCTTGTGGTCCCTTCCAACCCTGACTGATTCTATGACTCTCCTTGTTGCATGTATAACCTGAGTGTGCACACTAAAGCCTGTTACAGGCCTCACTGAATGCCTCACTTTTTCCTTTTTTTAACCCTCCTTCCTTCTCACAACATTCTCTTCTGGGGTTCCACCTGAAATAAATGTGAGATTTTAGGAGGAACTTCAAGATACTTGGACTCAGCATGATGCTAACATTTTCTTCTAGGAAGAAATATATGTGTTGTTGCAAACACGCTTGCTAGCAGTGTCTGTTGAGATTTCCTGCTGTTTGCTTCTCTAAGACTGATTTCAATTGCTTGCAGCTTTTCCAGTCTATAACCATTTGTGCTGAAATTGTCCATTTGTGCTTGCAGTGCATAACTCATTGCAATAGTTTGCTGGGAAGTTTCCTGGGATGATAATAAGGCTGTGGTTTGAAGGAGGTGGACAGGAGAACTCCCATTCTAGAAATGGCAGCTTCTCCTACAACAGATTCTGATGATGCTGCAGCATGCATTGCTCCAGGATTTTAGTTCCTTAATAAAATTGCTTAGAAAATTAAACACTCTAAGAAGTAAATTGGAAACTCCAGAGCTAGTGTAGCATGAGTAACCAATTATTCATTTGATTTAGTAGTTTTATGTAACTAATTCAACTTGAGGACAAGACTGACTCAGCAAGGTGATGAAAGAAAATCGTGGTTTTTATGAAGGGAGGGAGAGTGTCAAGACTGTAACACAAAGACCAGTTCTAAAAATACCTGATGCATGATAGTTTTATTCAAGTACAAAAAAAGAAGGGGCCACAGCATAGTGAATAACTGAAAGTCAGAGATTTTTTACCAAGACACTCACCTTTTTTACTTGAAATGAAAAACCAAGCAAGAACCCAAGAGAGTAGCTAAAGGGCCAGGTGTGTTTGCTCAGGCAGGGTGGTGACACAGTGGCAGGCAGGGACAGTCAGACCTGCCCTTTGACTATAGCCTGCACAAAGCTGAAGAAGTGAAGAGAATTGCTGAGAAAGGGCTTTGATCTGCAGGTGATGCCATAAAAAGAAAAAGGAAGGTGTCTGCTTTCTTCTCTTCCTCTTTTGCTCCTGAGAACCTTCTGCTTACATCTATGTGGCTGCTCCTGTACAATGGCAGAAACCACTACAGGCACTCTCCCTGGTATCCCCTTTGTACCTGCACTGAACCTGAGTGCCTCCCTTGTCTAGCTTTAGTATGTTTTCCATGATGGACACTGGAAGAAGAAATGGAAACAGCAGCATCAAGGTTTCAAGGACATGCCAAGAGCAGCACGACTGACAAGTGCTTGTAGGCAGACACTTTCAGGTTAGAGCAGTGAGAATAGAATAGAATAGAATAGAATAGAATAGAATAGAATAGAATAGAATAGAATAGAATAGAGCTTCAAGATCATTGACTCCAACCTATCACCCAACACTATCTAATCAACTAAACCATGGTACCAAGCACCCCATCCTGTCTCTTCCTAAACACCTCCAGTGATGGTGACTCTACCACCTCCCTGGGCATCCAATTCCAATGGCCAATCACTCTTTCTTTAAAGAACTTCTTCCTAACATCCAGTCTAAACCTCCCCTGGTGCAGCTTGAGACTGTGTCCTCTTGTTCTGGTGCTGCTTGCCTGGGAGAAGAGACAAGCCCCCTCCTATCTACAACCTCCCTTCAGGTAGACATAGGGAGCAAGAAGGTCTCCCCTGAGCCTCCTCTTCTCCAGGCTAAGCAACCCCAGCTCCCTCAGCCTCTCCTCATAGGATAAATAAGCAAATCCTGGCACAGTCATGATGAGTCTTTCATGAGAAGAAACTCTTGGGGCTGTTTGAAAACCTGCATGTGGCATCAAATGGGAAGAGTTAAGTGAGGTTTTGTAGGGCTGCTGTAGGAGACACGCTGTGGGCAAGACCCTGTTCCCCGTTAATGAATCACTGACAGCTAGTGTGGCAGGCTTTGGTGGGGACTAAACAGATTTATACTTGCTGGAGCAGAAGCTGGCATGAGAATTTATTGCCTTTTCCAAGATGCAGTATTCCTTCACATCAAACATCTCTTCCACAGCAATTCTCCCCTCCCAACAGCTGACTGCAACTGAGCCCCCCAGGTTAGGTGACATGGGAGTCACAGTAAGCCATCAGAAGAGAAGTTTGCTTGCTCTTACCAGCAATCACCCTGGTCCCATTGTCCAGCTGGCACCACCATCTCCAGGTGGGTTTATAGGAATGTGCATGGCTGCAGCAGGAGATGGGAGAGGGTTCTGTGTCTGCCAAAACTCTACAGGAAGGTGGATGCTACCATTTTCTGGGCTGACAGTGGCTCCCCTGCCTGCTATCTCTGGCTGTGCTGTCTCCACTTGTTTCTGTCTGTGTTAACGGTAAGAACTTAGGTGCAAGGAGAGCAACCTCCACCTCCTCTGTTTGCCTCTCCAGTACTCTTCCTACCTCCTCAGTGCTTTTCTGGTCCTTACAGCTCTCAGCATCACCCATGACAGAAGTAACAAATGAGATGTGGCATGTACGAATGCTACACTTTTAATGATGCAGGTGTCATTTTCCCTCTTTTCCTTTCCTTTCCAAGTCTTTGGGCCAGGGACAAAGAAGGAAATGTTACAAGGAGGACTATGTCTTGGCACTGGGGTCATGTGCAGGGAGCCAGGGCCTGGGTATGGTCAGTCTAGGATGCTTAAGCAGCAAGACAGAACCTGGGGACTGAAGCCTGAGTCCCTTCTGAGTGTGAATGCTGGCTAGGACACCTTTCATGCCTCCCTTGGTGGTCCAAGGTAGACCACCTCTGTCATTCATAGATGATTTCCCAGCAATTTGTTTTCTGAGTTGTTTGCAATAAGAGACTAGGGTCTCAACTGCAGAACAGTTTTCTACAAACAGTTGTAGTTGCCTTGGATTTATTATATCCCATGTAATACCTGAAACCTTGAAATGAATCAAGAAAATCTGGCAGAGTGAATGAATCCTTTTTGCTTTAGCTTATGCTCCTTGGTGCTTGGAGAAATATCACTCCCTCATTTCATGAGAGAAACTGATGTTGTGGAACCCTTGGATACCTCAACACTGCAGAGACTCCTGGAGCAAATAACTGGGCCTTTCTAGGTCAGAGTTTTAATAGAATGTAAATAATAAATAGAACATGCCCCAAGCAGCTACCATTGTTTGCAGGTGGTGACCAGTTCCTGACCTTGATGTTTATGACAGAGGTGAGGCAAGAGATGGAGATTTGGATCAATGTGTTTGCAGGAGGTGAAGCCAAGTAGATAGCAGGTTCCCAACACAGAAGAAATACCTATTAATAACTCAGAAGGAGGAGCCTTCATGTTCTCTCTCTGAACTACACTCTTGTGTAGGATATCTTGGGTTAACCTGTGCCTTACCAGCATTTCCTCCTTCCTCACAGAGACTACAGAGTAACTCATCAGCAAACTTGCTGATCATGAATTATTTATCTCCTGGTTAGTCCAGAGCCTCCCCCCACATGGTGTAGCTCTGGATTCCCAAGCAAAGCTATTGGGTCCAGATCATTGCTGCTTACACCATCTTGTGAAAAAGGAGGTCTGATGCAGTGCAAGAATGACAGCTGTCTCTCAGGTCCACTGGTCAGCAGAGAAGAGCCACAAAGATGATCAGAGGGCTGGAGCACCTCTCCTATGAGGACAGACTGAAGGAGTTGGGGCTGTTCAGTCTGCAGAAGAGAAGGCTCCAAGGTGACCTAATTGTGGCCTTCCAGTATCTGAAGGGGGCCTACAGGAAGGCTGGGGAGGGACTTCTCAGATTATCAGGTAGTGACAGGACTAGGGGGAATGGAATGAAGCTGGAGGTGGGGAGATTCAGGCTGGATGTGAGGAGGAAGTTCTTCACCATGAGAGTGGTGAAACCCTGGAATGGGTTGTCCAGGGAGGTGGTTGGGGCGCCATCCCTGGAGGTGTTTAAGAGCAGGCTGGACAAGGCTCTGGCCAGGCTGATCTAGTGTGGGGTGTCCCTGCCCATGGCAGGGGGGTTGCAACTAGATGATCCTTGTGGTCCCTTCCAACCCTGACAGATACTATGAGATACTATGAAGGTTTTGAGACCTTGGTTTAAAGGCAGCTAATTGAAGGTCTGAGCTTTTAAGATGCTGCAAACTCAAGTAGGGCAAAACCTTTCAGCACTTCATGAATTTTAGTGAATATAAATGAAGTCCAGAAGACAAATGCTGTGCTCAAAGGCTTTGCTGGATCAATATACTTTGCAGCACCAGTTCCAGAGGTGGATGATTAACTGTAGATGACAGACTCTTCCACAGTAAATTCTCTGGAGCATCATGACTGGCTGCAAGGACCTCTTGAGACAGTAAAGACTTTTGCTTGTGTTTGCCCATCAGTACAAACATCCAGAGTGCTGTGGCCAACAGTAATTTCCAATGGTTCCAATTTTTAATGACCATCAAGTATTTCTGCCCTGCTCCAGAATGGACAGGATTGCAATTCCACATGGCCAAAACCCAGCCACAGAACATGCCACCTTTTCCCACAGGGCAGTTAAAAGGAAAAGAAAGAATCTGAGGAGCATGGTCAGCATCCACCAGTAGGAAACTGGGGAAGGTGATGTCTGTGACAAGAGCAGATGTGAGGTCCCTGCTCTCTGCAGGGGACACTATAGGACTGAAGTACCCTTGCTGACATTGCTGTTAGGACGAGACAGCTTTCCACAGCCAAGTGATGGTGACTGTCTTGCCTCCCCAGTACTGTATCCCATTGCAGAATATACCATAGCTTCTGGTAGCTTGTCAACATCAAGGGAATCCCTTGGTTTTCTGGGGAAGAAAGCTCAGGTATGCACTGCTGGCCTGCATCAGAAATAGTGTGGCCAGCAGGAGCAGGGAAGTCATTGTGCCTCTGTACTCAGCGCTGGTTAGGCCACACCTTGAGTAGTGTGTCCAGTTCTGGATCTTGAATGTGTCCAGAGAAGGGCAATGAGGCTGGTGAGAAGCCTTTAGCGCAAGCCCTATGAGGAGAGGCTGAGGGAGCTGGGGTTGCTTAGCCTGGAGAAGAGGAGGCTCAGGGGAGACCTTATTGCTCTCTACAACTACCTGAAGGGAGGTTGTAGACAGGTGGGGGTTGGTCTCTTCTCCCAGGCAACCAGCACCAGAACAAGAGGACACAGTCTCAAACTGTGCCAGGGGAAGTTTAGGCTTGAGGTGAGGAGAAAGTTCTTCACAGTGAATTGTTAGCTGTTGGAATGGGCTGCCCAGGGAGGTGGTGGAATCACCATTCCTGGGATGTTCATAAAGGGGTTGGACGTAGCACTTGGTGCCATGATTTAGTAGTCATGAGGTCTTGGGTTGGACTTGATGATCCTTGAGGTCTTTTCCAAACTTATTGATTCTATGATTCTACAATTCTACTGTGTACCCAGTATATATAGCCAGGGGAATAGGACCCTGACACATAGCAGAGGGATGGATCACTTTGGATGTATCACTTTGGATGTATCAGGTATACCACAACACACATGTTGAAGGAACTGAACAGCCTTGAGGCTGTGGTTAAGGCTAATTCTGAGAACTTCTCCCAGTGCATCTTCAGAATAAGTTGCTAGAGTTTTCCTGTGAAGTGATCATTAGTTGGAGGTATAGTCATAGATCTGCAGTGGGTGTAAATTGACATCTGGTCTCTAGCTGTCAGTAAATCTGCACTGCAGGAGTGTCCATCTCATTTTTTCTTCATTAGCAATTTGAATCAATAGTAAAAAGTGTCACAAACCTGATCTAATTGTAGAAACTTAGATTGATTTGTGTTCCACAGGAGACTTTTCTGGGTCAGGTTCTGTGCCGGGTTCTGCACACTGGCCACAACAACCCCATGCAGTGGGGGTCAGATTGGCTGGAGAGCGGCCAGGCAGAGAGGGACTTGGGGGTACTGGCTGATGGTAGGCTGAACATGAGCCTGCAGTGTGCCCAGGTGGCCAAGAGGGCCTGCATCAGAAACAGTGTGGCCAGCAGGAGCAGGGAGGTCATTGTGCCCCTGTCCTCAGCACTGGTTAGGCCACACCTTGAGTCTGGTGTCCAGTTTTGGGCCCCTCAGTTTAAGAAAGATGTTGAGTTGCTGGAGAAGGGCAACAAAGCTGGGGAGGGGTTTGGAGCACAAGCCCTATGAGGAGAGACTGAGGGAGCTGGGGTTGCTTAGCCTGGAGAGGAAGAGACTCAGGATAGGTACATCTCAGAATTTGAGAAAGACAATACACATCAACAGTGCCAAATTAAGTTTGTGTTCCTCAGTGTGTGGCATTTTCAAGTGTAAAAATCAGAAATGAATCATTTTTTCTGAGTTGGCAATGTATAATTTTTTTCCCAGTCAGATGAAGCCAATTGTGTATGGTATACAGTATATATATAACCTTCTATACATTTATTTTACATACATCATATACAGATTCACAGATTGCATTGGATTGGAAGGGAACCTCAAAGGTCACCTTTTCCAGCTCCCCTGCAGTGATCAGGGACACCTCCAACTAGATCAGGTTACCTAGGGCCACATTGGGTCTGATCTTGAATGTCTCATGGGATGGGGCCTCAATCACATCCCTGGACAATCTGTTCCAGTATTTTACAACTCTCATTGTAAACAACTTCCTCCTCATGTCCAACCTAAACCTACCCTGCTCCAGTTTCAAACCATTGCCCCTCATCCTGTTGCTACAAGCCCTTCTAAAAAGTCCTCCCCCAGCCTTCCTGTAGGTCCTCTTCAGATACTGAAATGTAGTTATAAAGTCTCTCTGGAACCTTCTCTTCTCCAGACTGAGCAGCCCCAGTTCTTTCAGGCTGTCTTCATAGTAGAGCTATTCCACCCTGCTGATCTCAGTCTTAAGCTGCACCAGGGGAAGTTTAGGCTTGAGGTGAGGAGAAAGTTCTTCACAGAGAGAGTCATTAGCCATTGGAATGGGCTGCCCAGGGAGGTGGTGGAGTCACCATCCCTGGAGGTGTTCAAGAGGGGATTGGACGTGGCACTCAGTGCTATGGTCTAGTCATGAGGTCTGTGGTGACAGGTTGGACTCGATGATCTTTGAGATCTCTTCCAACCTTAGTGATACTGTGATACTGTGATCTTCATGGCCCTTCTCTTTACCCACTCCAACAGGTCCATGTCCCTCATGTTTCAGAGCTGGACACAGTATTCCAGGTGAGGTCTCACCAAAGCAGGATAAAGTGATAAAATCACCTCTCTGGAACTGCTGGCCACACATCTTTTTATGCAGCCCAGGATGCGTTTGGTCTTCTGGGCTGCAGGTGCACTTTGCTGGCTCACATCCAGGTTCTCATCCAGCACTACCACAAGTCCTTTTCTGCAGGGCTCCTCTCAATTTCATCGGCCCCCACTCTGTGTTGAAATCAAGGATTGTCCCCACCTAAGTGCAGGACCCTTTGCCTTATTGATATATAGATTGTAAGTATTTATTCACATGATCCTATCAGATTTATAAAACCAATGGAACAGTCAATATTATATTCATCTATTTTTAAAGTTCTACAATATTGATAAAAGCTGAAAAAAACACAGAGGCACAATTTTTGTGCTCCTCTGCTTGCAAAACTCATTGTACTCAGCTGGATGAATAATGAAAGGGAGAAATACTCTGTATCCTTTCCATGCCATTGTAGTCATGTTTCATTAATCAAATCCTTCAGTTTCCCAATTTTCCTTGAAACTATTCTGACATTATTTCAAGGGTGTTAAAACGCAGGAGAGGGAGCGAGAGAGCAGGGGACGTATAAGGCATCCAGATCTCACCATTGTAGAGCTTTTGTTGTTTTGATAATTCAGGTAAACAGATCTTAGAAAACTTTTCAAGGTATCCAAAAATTAGCCCCATTAGATGGTAGCAAAAACCAATGGCAGCTCTGCTTCGCGCACGTTAAGCACTGTCGAAAGTGCTCTCTGAAATCAAATCCAAGGCATCTCACATTTGCACCCCAGGTTACCAGGTTATACTTTGCTATACTCCCCAAGCACCAGAGTGATAGTGCTTGTCCTGGGCTTGTGTTTTCTTAGAGGCCTCTGAAGAGTGCATAGGAGTCATTTCCTGTGGACAAATCCCTGAAGTTGACCTCACTGCTCTCCTGCCTCACTCTGCTGCCCTGTCACACTGTGGGCTCTCTCTGCCCCGAGATCCTCCCTTCAGAGCTGTGAAGAGACAGAACTGTGATGGGAATCTCAGAGCAGTCTGAGGTGAGGTGGGTCCCGCTGGGCTGTGTATGTGCATCACTGCTGCCAGAGATGAAATAGCTGAGGGCAATAGTTTGGACCAGGAAGGGAGAATTAAATAAGGTACCCTGCTGCTTCTTTTGTAGTGTTAACACCAGGCCTCAGCCATTACTTTCCAATGCATTCTGCTCCTTTCCATTCATGTGCAGCCAAGGGCAGGTCTGAGTGCCCCCAGCTGCCACCATGTGACCCTACCTAAGCAAATACACCTGGCTCCCAGCTGTGATGCACGGTCCTTTTGAGGAAAGCGTGTTTCCTCTGGGCTTTGACACCCCCTTGGAGAAGTGAGATGAAAAGTTCAGGTTTATAAAAGAAAACAAGATGTGCTTCTATCATGTGATGTGATCTTTGGTGTCTTCCAGCAAGAGTCTTGCCCAGCTTCCAATCTTCTCTATTTGCAGATATTGCCACCTGTACAGAGCGCTGACAAGTGGAAGAGGAATACAGAGCCAAGGCTGGGAAAGGCAAAATGACTTATTAATGGGAAAGGAACAGAAGGAACAGAGCAGAGATTGGAAGAGAAACCTAGAACAGGGAAAATCTTTGTCTTCTGATGATTCAAGGTTTGGTATCCTATCCTGATATAAAATCCTAAGGCTCAAGATGCTTTCCAAAAGTGCATTCCTCTCTTTGACTCTTGAACAGAGGAACAGCTTCTGCCAGACCCTGCAAGCCTGACTAAGTGGCTTAGGAAGCATTGGTTATCTGCATGTCTAGAGTCTTTCAGTTCCAGGGTTTCAATTTCACCTCTCCCTGCACTGTGGTATGCTCACAGACTGTCATGCAAGTTCACTATCACCTTTCTGGAAAAACTGACTTCCACCTTCCCTCCCAATGGCTTTTATCTCAGCAATCACTGAGAACCACTGTGGGCATCCCAGTATGTTTGACTTTAATTAAACTCGTCACAAAGCAAAGCACAATGGTTTTTATTGAGATAAAAATGGCAGTGAAAAAAACAAAGAGAGACATAGAAACCATAAATAGCATATGCATATGTCAAGCTTACCAGGAATCCTCTTCAGCAGAGGGAGTTGGGAGAGCCAAGGCCTGAGTTTCCTTATAATTTGTTTGAGCCAACTTCCTTGTGCATCTTTGTACAATTTGACCTGTCTTGACAGGCATCCAGCAATAATTCAAATGGTTATGACAGTTTCTCTCAAAAGGCAAACATGCCCACAGCCAATTGTCTGCATAGCAAGAAGAAGGAATTAATACTGGGCCTGTGCCATGAGCACACCAAGGAGTACCCAGTCAGTGTAGCTCTTTTGTGATGGATACACCTGCAGCCACAGCATCTGCTCTGTATTGGCTGTTGAACTCCTAAGCGTGCTCCTCACAGGCACTGTGTGCAGGTCAGTAAGTGCTGTGTCACTGCCTGGGTGCAAACTATTGTTCCTGTGGTGTTTGTCAACGGACTGGAGGGGGAAAGAAATCTGTTTTGGCAGGATATAAATTCCCCTGACCATATACCAGCTCTCCTTAAGCAGGGACAGAGTGCAAGAGATGAAGCTTCTCATCCTGATCATCTTCCTGAGCACTTTGTGCACAGGGGCCCGTGAATACACCTCTGTCCTCACTGTGCCCAATGGAGGCCACTGGGGCAGCTGGGGGAGCCAGCAATTTTGCCACTATGGCTATGCCAAAGGATTTTCACTGAAGGTAAGGTTCTCCCTGTTTCCCACCATCTGATGTCCCTGCACCCTGGTCTATAGCTCTCCAGCTCTCTCCAGGAGTGTCCTTTCTAGAGCGTAAGGTCTTTCTGCAGAGGTTTCCCTCTTCCTGAGCACAGTACTCTGTATATAAAACTATGAGTCTTCTGGAAAATGTAGGTTAGAAAATGTTGCCACTGTAGTCATAGCAGGAAAGCAAAACACGATTTTAGGATAAGAGGGCTCCCATTTGATAGAGCCAAACTGGAGCTGCTGGCTGAATTGTTGGTTCTCAATCTGGGTAAATTGTGTGCTGGAAGATACATGCTCTACATGTGTCTGATGTTGCTGGGAGAGGCCATGCCAGTGCCAAAACTTGCTGCTGGAGGCATGGGGAAAGGGACAACCATCCTGGAAGTCAGAGTCTCTGCCTTACATGTTGGGGCCGAAACAGGAAACATGAAGGAGTACATGTTACAGGGCTTATGTAGGTACACTGAAGCTTCTCAGTGACAGGCACCTTATTCCCATGTGCTTGCCAAGATATATTATCTTCCTCATTACAGAAAGAAGGTAAGCCTGTTTACAAGTGGCACTTAAGAGACCTTTCCTGTGTCTTCTTCCCCTTGCCTTTATTTCTGTGCCTATGTGACTTCTACTGCAGGTGGAGCCCTCCCAGTTTGGAGGAGATGACACATCTTTGAATGGCATACGCCTGCATTGCGAAGATGACTTAGTGGTGGAGTCCTTGGTGGGGAAGTAGGTAACACTGTGGTTTCTCCCCTGTGTGTCATGCACCAGCTCACAAAATACCCATAGGCATCATCACTTGCAGGATTATCTTCTCTGCATGTGATGGGTTATGCCCATCCTGAAAGCAGGGGGTAGGGGAGGGCGTGTGAGAGCTTTGCCCTCCCCAGAAGGGGCTTTCCCCTCCAGGAAACTGAGTTAGTCTGTTCCACTACCCCTCCCTGTCCAGCAAGTCTATAAAAAGGAAGACACTGCAGTCATTTGCTCTTTTGCTTCTGCCTTGCCTGGACGAGAGGAGTGAGTCACTGCTGGCTTCCTGCTTCTCTGCCATATGGTCAGGCCTGGTCTTTTCTCCCTGCTGCATCTTCAAAGGACTGTTGGTTTTGTATATATATATTCTCCCTATCTATCCCTTGTGAACCCTTCCTGTTATTGTTATATATATATATATTTTAAAGAAAAAATTTCCTCTCTACTTCCAAATCGACTTCAAATTATTTCTCAGTAGATTTACCTCCTCCTTTTTTTTCCTTATCCCCCTTTCTTTCCTTTTCTTTAGAGGAGGGGAAGGGGGAAGAGAGGGAGGGATTCTCAGTCTTACCCCCCCATCTGAGCTCTTAAATTCCAGTTAAGGCTCAAACCACCACAGTATTTTTGGTGCCCAACGTGGGACTTGAACTCACAACCCTGAGATCGAGTCTGACTTACTCTGTCTCTCAGTATTGTAGTATAAAGTAAATGAAGCAGGTGCGTGGGGCTTTTGTTTGTAATCAAACATGCTTACTTCACATTACCTCTTTCTGTTTGCTCTTGAAATTCTTGCAGAGCAGTGTGAACACCTATATACAGTTCTGAGTATAAAGTCCTGCTTTGGAAAGTGGTGCTGGGCAGTGACTGGCTGGAGGGTAGCCCTGAGGAGAGAGACTTGGGGGTGCTGGTGGACAAAAAGCTCAACATGAGCTCTCAGTGTGCACTTGCAGCCCGCAAGGCCAATCAGATCCTGGGCTGCATCAGGAGAAGTGTGGCTAGCAGGTCGAGGGAGGTGATCCTCCCCCTCTACTCAGCCCTGGTGAGACCCCACCTGGAGTACTGTGTCCAGTTCTGGAGCCCCTATTACAAGAGGGATGTGGAGGTGCTGGAACGTGTCCAGAGAAGGGCCACGAGGATGATCAGAGGGCTGGAGCACCTCTCCTATGAGGACAGACTGAAGGAGTTGGGGCTGTACAGTCTGCAGAAGAGAAGGCTCCGAGGAGACCTAATTGTCGCCTTCCAGTATCTGAAGGGGGCCTACAGGAAGGCTGGGGAAGGACTTCTCAGGATATCAGGTAGTGATAGGACTAGGGGGAATGGAATGAAGCTGGAGGTGGGGAGATTCAGGCTGGATATGAGGAGGAGGTTCTTCACCATGAGAGTGGTGAAACCCTGGAATGGGTTGTCCAGGGAGGTGGTCGAGGCCCCGTCCCTGGGGGTGTTTAAGAGCAGGCTGGATGAGGCTCTGTCCAGCCTGATCTAGTGTGGGGTGTCCCTGCCCATGGCAGGGGGGTTGGAACTAGATGATCCTTGTGGTCCCTTCCAACCCTGAATGAAACTATGAAACTATGAAACTATGAAATCTGCAACACATGGGGCACATTTGAGAAAAGGGGTTTTATAGCCATCTATTTGGAAACTGGTTGAAGCCCTGGCGCTGATGCAGTGAACAGCAGTGCACCTTCTTTCTGCCCAGTGTGTACTTGTCAGGCAGGTCAGGGATGATGCATCATAAAACACGTGTTCGGGATGTCCTCAGAGTTTTCACCAGAACTATAACGACACAATCTCAGAGCACCTGGTGAGATACCAATAAAGAGAAAAGTACATCCTTAGAAGTGAAAAAAGGGAGAAACTAAGGTCCCCTAGACTACAGCAGGATGTTGTGCTGGTCACTTCTGTGAGCAAGGAAGCATCAAGCTTCAAGGCAGCATGCCAAGCAGAAAGAGCACTTCCCAGCAATTTGCAGAGCCCAGACATTCCTCTGTCTATTTTCTGTCAGGTGGGGTACCTGGACCACCTTCCAAGTTTGCCCTGCAGGCTATTTGATCTCCTTCTCATTGAGAACAGAGAAGTCCCAAGGAGGAGGTGATGACACAGCAGCCAACAACATCCAGTTCACATGCTCAGATGAAAGTGTGCTAGTAGGTGATGGACTATCCTGGGGTAGATTTGGCCCATGGAGCAAAAGCTGCAACATATGTGGCCTTCAGACCAAGGTAGAGCCCCCACAGGGGCTTCAGGATGACACAGCACTCAATAATGTGAAGTTCTTCTGCTGTAAAAGAGCACTTGCTCCATCTTCATGACTGCCTACACACCTCATGTGCAATGAAACACCGGTAAAGCTTGGCTCTAGCTTTGTACTGGATGTGCCTGTGATGTTTTGATTGCCTGCATCTTGCCATGCCAGCCAATGCCTTTCGTGATGATGTCTTTTACAGCTACCACTATGTTAGCACAGTTTCTCATAGTTACCAAAGAGTATTACGTTCACAAGAATCATCACATCATGTAATTTCTGGTGTATTACTGTGAGAATGTGCATTCCCTGACAATTTCTCAGAGCTGAGAAACAGATCTATCTTTTTGGGTTTTTTTTTTTTCCCCCTCTAACTGGCAAGTTCCAAGTTTACTCTGCCCATTTTTCCTTTGTATGAAGTAGTATTTGACCTGCTGACATGATAGACAGGGAAGAATGGGTATTAATTTGAATTTACTTGATGTTTCTGGCCAAACAGAAAATGACTAATGAGAGCTAAATGGGGTCAAATGGAAATTTGAGTGGGATCATGAGATCATGCCAAAGGTTTGCTCTCATTGCCCATTCCTGATTTTAACTGCCTCAAGGCTTGTCTATATTTCTTACAAGCAATCTGTCAGCTCATACCTGAACTCTTGCCTTAGAAATCATGATGAGAAATTGTTCTTTCACTAAGTATTCATCTAAGTGTGAATGTGGTGCCACCTGGGTGAACTGTAGCTCCCCACATTTCCCTTGCTGCATTTTAGTGTGCTCCATTGGCTCACTTAGCTGTTAATGCAGAACTCACTTCCATGGCACTGTTTTCTGTTGTTTGTTGCCTCTGGGTTTCATGCTCTGAATAGAATGGGGAGAATCCAAACCAAAAATAAACTTTATGCCATTAATCCATGTTTTATGCTCTAATTTTCTGCATAAGCTTGAAGTTATTCCCTTGTCCTGATGTGTTAGATGTAAGGAATGTACTCTTGTTTTGGAGAAAAATCATGCCTGGAGATCATTATTGCGCCTTAATGTTTGAACCACTGGGACTCTCTGGCAGGAGTTTGAGACTTACTACCTTGGAGGACCTTTTAGGAAGTGCAGCTGTTGCTATTCACTCAAAGCAATGCATTATAGTATCATAGAATCAATAAGGTTGGAAAAGACCTCAAAGATCATCAAGTCCAACCTGTCACCCAACACCTCATGACCACTAAACCATGGCTTCAAGTGCCACGTCCATAGAATCACAGAATCAATAAGGTTGGAAAAGACCTCAAAGATCAATATCATGCATCTTTGTGTTCTTGAAACAAGGTAGTGGTATGGTGCTGTCATTCTCTAGGTGGCTGATTGGGCTATGAGGGTGTTGCAGTCCAGAACCACATCCACCTGCGGTCCAGGACCACAGCCACATGGAGGAGCACAGAGCTGGTGGATGGAGGGTCCTCCTCCCAGTCTGCACCCTCTACTTAGCAGATACACAGCAGCCATCAGCATTCTGCCTTTTCATCTGTGGGAAACTCTCTTCCTGGTGCTCACCTCAAAAAATACTCAGATAATATTTGTGTTTTCATTTAAAAGAAACAGAGTATAGCAGGCAAAAGAATAGAGCAAACATGATGTGCACTTTCATCAAAAAGGTTGTGATGAAACACTCAGGTGTTTGGTTTTGAGTAGATCTGTCTGCCTGCACACTGTCTCTGGTGTCAGTGCTCAGTATCTAATGCCTGCTTGAATTAAAAGTTTCTCTGAATTAGGGAAGCAATGAGTATGAATTTTATTGGCAAAGCCAACAGCAATTGTCGGGTGTTGGATGTTTGATAATGTCCTCCACGCTGTCCCTTTGGAGCACCCAGTGATTTCTCATGATGCTTGTGTCACTTTGCCTCCCGTTCCCCATTTTTGACAACACAAGGATTTTCAAAGTGGTGGGTGATGAGTGGAGAAGCCAGCCATACAGAACTCAGGATTGATTTGCAGAAACAAGGTAAGTATAGAATAGAATAGAATAAACCAGATTGGAAGAGACCTTCAAGATCATTGCATCCAACCCATCATCCAACACCACCTAATCAACTAAACCATGGCACCAAGCGCCCCATCAAGTCTCCTCCTAAACACCTCCAATGATGGTGACTCCACCACCTCCCTGGGCAGCCCATTCCAATGAGCAATCACTCATAGTATCATAGTATCATTCAGGGTTAGAAGGAACCACAAGGATCATGTAGTTCCAACCCCCCTGCCATGGGCAGGGACACCCCACACTAGATCAGGCTGGCCAGAGAATTTCTTCCTAACATCCAGCCTAAACTTCCCCTGGTGCAGCTTGAGACTGTGTCCTCTTGTTCTGGTGCTGGTTGCCTGGGAGATGAGGCCAACCCCCACCCAGCTACAACCTCCTTCAGATAGTTGTAGAGAGCAATAAGGTCACCCCTGAGCCTCCTCCTCTCCAGGTTAAGCAACCCAAGCTCTCAGCCTCTCCTCATAGGGTTTCTGTTCCAAACTCCTCGCCAACTTTGTTGCCCTTCTCTGGACACATTCCAGCAAGTCAACATCCTTCTGAATCTGAGAGGCCCAGAACTGGACACAGGACTCAAGGTGTGGCCTAACCAATGCAGTGTACAGCAGATTTCATCTACTGCAACAAGGTGGAAATATTTCTTTTGCCTCTGACTGTATTGTACAGGGTATTGCTTCCTCTCTTCTGTTTCCTGAGACTCACCTGGGGTAAATGGAAGCATCTCCAATAATACCATTCAAAGTTAATTCAAGAGAGGCATTTACCAAACCCTCAGTGGTGCAACAAGAAATCTTAGAAAGATTAATGGATTTGAATGATTTTATTTAAAGGGAAAAAAAAAAGAATAAAACTTTCCATCCAGACCTTCTGCTGCAACTTTGTATAGCTCTGATTGATTTCTTAGCCTTTCAAGCTGTGTGTTTGGTTTCTTTTTACAATTGGTTATTTTTTAAGGGAGTTTTTAACTGTTTTCTGTCTTCCTCTTACTGCAAACATTTTAAATGTGCAACTGCATTTTAAGGAGATGCTCATTTTGCAAAGCCAGCCCAGTTAGCACTTGGATTTTGAGGGATTATTAGCATCAAGGAAGTATTTTGTAACCTCCATCTCCATTTGGAAGTTCTGAAAACATCCTTATTTGTCATGTATTCAGCTCTCTGCATACATTTGAATCCCTCAGCTGTAGTATTTTGCAGCAAAATACCCTCCACAAAGTGACAACCTTCTTTTTCCCCCCCCTAATATGCTGAACTAAGCTAAATTAAAAGTAAATTCTGCTCTTGGCACAGTTAACTGGACTTAACAATGCCCACATAGAAACTTAACTTAAAAAATCACTGTGTACTCAAACCCCAATAATACACATACCTTAGTTTGCATCCAGTTGCTTGACTTCCATTTTCTTACGAGGCAAGGATCATTTCATCTTGCAAACTGACCTCCCAGTATGAATCACAGAATTAACCAGGTTGGAAAAGACCTTTAAGATCATCAAGTCCAACCTATCACCCAACACCATCTAATCAACTAAACCATGGCACTAAGTGCCTCATCCAGTCTTATTTTAAACACTTCCAGGGGTGGTGACTCCACCACCTCCCTGGGCAGCCCATTCCAATGGGCAATCACTCCTTCTGTGAAGAATTTCTTCCTAATATCCAGCCTAAACTGCAAAACTGTTTTAGAATCATAGAATTGTCAGGGTTGGAGGGGACCTCAAGGATCATCCATTTTCAACCACCCTACCATGGACAGGGACACCTCACACTCGATCAGATCACCCAGAGCCACATCCAGCCTGGTCTTAAAAACCTCCAGGGATGGGGATTGTACCACCTCCCTGGGCAAACCTTTCCAGTGTCTCACCACCCTCATAGTGAAGAATTTCTTTCTAACATCCAATCTGAATCTACCCATCTCTATTTTATTTCCATTCCCCCTAGTCCTATCATTACCTGACACCCTGAAGTCCCTCACCTGCCCCATTTCCCCCCTTTTATTCCTTAAATCCCATAGCACCTGGGCTCTGTTGGAGTCTCCTCCCAAACCAGGTGTGGCCACTTGGCCCTCCCCACCCACTCCCCTATTTAATCCCCACCAGGAAAGGCAGAAGCCCCAAGTAGGCCCATCTGGGCTGAGGATCCTCCTCTCATCTCTGGTGAGTGCCCCTGGTGCACACTGGGTGATGGTGGTGGTGACAACAAAGGCCGGGGGGCCTGGTGGCCCCCCGGTCAGCTAGGGCAATAATCCATGACTCCTCCAGTATCACCCACGGTTGCTGGCTGGGTTTCCTTACTGGGGCTGAGCTCCTCTATGTGGTATCTTGCCTGGTGAGAGTCCTGCCCCTGGCTCTGAGATGGGTGCAAAAATGGTGGTGGTGGTGTAGCAGCTGTTTAGCCATATGATGTTATGCAATTACAGAATACAGAATTATGCAGGTTGGAAAAGACCTCTGAGATCTTCCCAACATCCAGCCTAAACCAACTTCTTCCCAACATCTAGCCTAAACCTCACTGGTGCAGCTTGAGACTGTGTCCTCTTGTTCTGGTGCTGCTTGCCTGGGAGAAGAGACCTCCCCTCACCTGGCTACAACCTCCCTTCAGGTAGTTGTAGAGAGCAAGAAGGTCTCCCTTGAGCCTCCTCTTCTCCAGGCTAAGTAACCCCAGCTCCCTCAGCCTCTCCTCATAGGGCTTGTGTTCCAAACCCTTCCCCAACTTTGTTGCCCTTTTCTGGACGCGTTCAAGAGTCTCAATGCCCTTCTTAAATTGGGGGGCCCAGAACTGCACACATGACTCAAGGTGTGGCCTAACTAGTGCTGAGTACAGGGGCAGAATGACTTCCCTGCTCCTGATATTTTGGGACATAAAAATAAGAATAGCTTCACCCTTCTGCACAAAACAGGCTTCACTCAATGAAAGCAAACAGAAATTGCCATGACATTATCTGCATCATCTTCCAAAGTGCAGTGAATCCCTTTGCTCAGGCAGAGGCAGCTCCATGCACTTCATAGAAGTCTTAGAGGGCCAACTAGTGGTCACCTTTCACCAGGGCCAGTAGGACAAGCAAAAAAAACCACCAAGCACTTGATATTACAACCTTTCCTGATTAGCTTCCCCAGCAAATGTGGCAACATAACATTTCAAGTGCTGTTTTTCTCAGCCTATGAGTAAATTGTGTGTCATTAAAAGATACACTGAATTAATCCAATCTGTGTGTGGGGAGAGGTCTGGCAGTTTCTCTGCTCTCCAGGTAGAGCTGGTTTTAAAGAGAGTGGAATGGCCATTATTGCTGAGCTCAAGTGCCTAAAAGAATGAATTCCTTTTGAGAGATTTGTTCAAGAAGCACAGGCTGTTTTCTTAGGTGTACATGCAGACAACAGACAAATTTGACCTTTGTATCACACATTTCTTCTTCAGAGGTTAGGCTGAGTTAAATGCTGAGGTTGCAATGGAGGAAGAATTATTAATTTCAACAAAACTGACCTTTTTATACTTGCCTGTTGTGCCAGGTGTAACACAGCTTCATATCACCGTGTGAACAGACACTCCAAACACCAGCAGTTCCAAGAAATGCTTGAAAAACAGAATATTAGTTTCTCTTCAAGTACTTTTTCATGTATTTATCAGCAACTTCAAAGTCAAATGAAGATTTTTTTGTCATCTGAATATTGCAGAAATATCTCCATCAAGGCCTCCTCTGATGGTCTGCTTGCAAAACCTGGGATGGGACTGTAATCTAGAAGCTCAAGCTGAGCAGATCCCAGCCATCTACGGCACTCGGGGTAGAGGAATCAAACTCTTTCAACTGAAACAAGGTATAAGAGCATCATCAAAGTGAACTGCAACAGATGTGGCTGAAATTATGTGTAGCTGAAAAGTGTGAGAAGCTATATCTGCATGACTTCACTTTGTGCCCCTGTCACATCTAGGAGTTGGAAACATACTGCCAAAGAACTGCCAGCCATTCCTGTGGGATGACAATGGGACCAGTGGCAAGATGAAGACTAAGCAAAAATTATCCCTGCCTCTACTGATAATGTTACCATACTGGGGTTTTTATTTCCCCACCCATCCATGCATGTGTGACCCATCTTCCATAGAAGCCAGCAGAAGCAGTATCATTCAGGGTTGGAAGGGACCACAAGGATCATGTAGTTCCAACCCCCATGCCATGGGCAGGGACACCCCACACTAGATCAGGCTGGCCAGAGCCTCATCCAGCCTGGTCTTCAACACCTCCAGGGACGGGGCCTCGACCACCTCCCTGGACAACCCATTCCAGGGCCTCACCACTCTCATGATGAAGAACCTCCTCCTCACATCCAGCCTGACCAGTAGGTCTGGAGCTTTCCAGAAGTGATTTTCAAAAGCCAGTTCTATGGAATAAGACTGAATCAGAGCCAGAACAAGCTTGCTGTTAGTGGTGCTTCAGTGAACCAAGCTTTGAGATTGCTTCTAGAAAGTTGATCTTCGAAATCTTAGCTTTTATGGCTGTCTTGCTCCTGCTGCACACTCAATATTTCAATATCTCAATATTTCATTGTTCAAGTTATAAGTTGCAGAGAAAACATCAGAAGATGTTTTAGCTACATATGACTTTTAATACTATACACAACAGAGATGTGCAACATGCAGCTCATGCTCAGTATGTAATAGTTACCCTTGCTGGCCTTTAAAGTCAGCCTTAGCAGGATTGCCAATTAGGAAACAACTGAAAACATCTGTTTTAGAATCTTTCTGGGCATGATTATTTGCAAATGTTTTAACAGAATGTGAGCAGCAGAAAAATATTGACCTATGGGTCATGAAAAGAAAAATCGATGGGCTTTGGAGAGGTCATTCATGAAAGATTAAATTCCAGCTTCCATTCTGTCCTGCAACACTGACCCTGTGGGCATGCCCTTGTCCTGGGGCCCTGTCCATTTGCAGTCCTGTGTATCTGTGGTATTGTGCATTGAAGGGATTTATGATTCTTTTGCAGCTGTGGATACAGAAATGAAGGGTTAAATCTTGGAGAGATGAGCTCCAAGCACTGCTGGACTGATAAGAGGAGAGAGTGTTGGCCTTGATGGCTTGTCAACTATGGGAACACAGCACAGCAGTGTAGTTGGAGGAGGGCAGATACCTGATTACGAATGGTTATTATGACCTGAGAGTGTAAGACTTGAGATACATATATATATATCAGATTGATAGAACAGAGTCCCTGGTTCCAGTCATAAACTGCTTCTGTGTTGTATTAGCTTTTATAAAGAAGGATTTTGCATAGTAAAGTGGACACCTGGCCTGCATCAGGCTGAGTCCTGTCTCAATCGCAGCAGTGCACTAGTCCTACCTTTTTGTCTGGTAAGTTGTTGCACGGTTTGTACTTGTCTGTTTTGTCTCTGCAGAAATGCATCCTACCCACGGCAGCCCAGACTGCAGCAAACAACTTTAGAAACTGTTATCCTGTCAGGAGGAGGGGGTAGAAGGTATCTCCCTGGGTCAATGAAATCTGGGGAGAATGAACCAGCTGTCTGACAGTTTAGAAACACAGTCAAGAGCATGGTTTTGATACTAGGTGTATAGAAGCCATATTTCTCTTGGGTAGATAATGTGCAACCTTTCACAGAATCTTTCTCTTTGGGGGCATATTTTCTGCACTTTCCATACCCTAACAGAGCAAGACTTAGTAGATCTCATTCACCTGATAGGACCTTACAGCACAAACTAACTCTGTATAACTTGCTGACCTTTGGTTTCTGAAACCATCCAGCTAGCTTGTATGACATTTGGCTGCACTGACAACTGAGCCTCTCCAGCACAGAATAACAACTATTTATTTTTGATCCTCCAAATCCAGTGATGGAGCAATGGTAATTTGGTGTGCTTCTCCATAATAGAAACCATCCTAATGTACATCAATGGCCTCTTAGTGACCGTAGCAGGGAAAACAAGTGAAGGTGCTGCAAGAACATTTGCATGAGCTTATTAACTCAGGCTGTGGAAAGGAATGTTTTCAGAGGGAACATGACAATGTGGGAAGAGGATTGTTTTCAGATAGCTTTAGAAGACTACAAAGAAGATTTGCCTTTGCTTGAATTAGAGAAAGCTATGTTTTGTCTTTGAGAATAATGTAAATACCTTGTAACTGAAGGAGAGAATCTTGGCAAAATCTGGTTGGATGTGTTAAAGTACTGCTATTATTTTGTCCTATTGTATGCCTTAATTACATGAATGCCAGTAGAAAATAACCAATTGAGGTGTGACACATGTGCCTTCTGATAGATTATATGACTTTATTGTATAACATAATAAATGTCTTTGCCTGCTTACATCTTGTCCTGAAAGCATTGCTTGAGGTAATTACAACATCTATACTACAACATGACAGTATGAGAAGTTAGGTTACTGCATGAGCATTTTCAGGATCTGACCCCAAACAGGTCAAAGACATCCTGATTGTATTTCTGCTGACCTCTTCCTTGGGGGAGAGGGAGGGAGTGGGTGCAGGGAGCACTCTGCAGTTTTATGGATGACTTGGAAGTGCATTGACAAAATGTACGTGACTGGCTTTGTTAAAATCCAGACAGGGCTGCTGGTACCCTAAAGAACAATGCCTCTCCATGCTGTCAAAAATTGCACTAACATATTGCACTTCTTGTAGCAGTAGACAAAAAATTAATCATAGAATCAGTCAGGGTTGGAAGGGACCACAAGGATCATCTAGTTCCAACCCCCCTGCCATGGTCAGGGACACCTCACACTAGACGAGGCTGGCCAGAGCCTCAGCCAGCCTGGGCTTAAACACCTCCAGGGATGGGGCCTCAACCACCTCCCTGGACAACCCATTCCAGGGCTTCACTACTTGCATGGTGAAGAACTTCCTCCTCACATCCAGCCTGAATTTCCCCACCTCCAGCTTCATTCCATTCCCCCTAGTCCTATCACTACCTGATGCCCTGGGAAGTCCTTCCCCAGCCTTCTTGTAGGCCCCCTTCAGATACTGGAAGGCCACAATAAGGTCACCTCGCAACCTTCTCTTCTCCTGACTGAACAGCCCCAACTCCTTCAGTCTGTCCTCATAGGAGAGGTACTCCAGCCCTCTGATCATCCTCATCCCCCGATCTGGTGTTGTCTAGAATGCTTTTCAATCCTCGCTCCAGAATTAGTGTTTTTGTTGTGTCAGTGAACTTCTTATGGTGAGATAACCAGAAGTAATTTAGAAAGCATCTTTGCTTCTCAGCTTTTGCCAGTGCCGTGGTTATCAAGTAAGAGTGAGTCTATTATGTCTAGTTTATCGCTATAGCATCCACAAAACGGCTGGGAGTGATGTCAATGGAAAAAACACGAAATGCATTCTAACACTGATTTGAACATCTTCTTTCTGAGGAGAAAAGACAAAAATAAATCCTGACTTCTGCCAGCTACGTTGTTTGTGCTTCACTGCAGCAACAACTTCTGTGTGTTTATCAGGAAGGGCAGTGTCAAGGGGATAAAATTCTTCATGATTTCAAAGGAGATTTTTAATCTCAGGAAAAGTAGGAACAAAGTGAAGAAAATACCACTTCTATATCTAGCTGCTAGCAAGCAAATAGCTGGCAACGCTTCAGTGTTTTATAGAAAAGAAACAACCCAACCATAACTGTGTTTCTTCTCTGGGTCACACTGCAGTCAGGGAAGTTGCAGGTATAAAATAGGAACTAAGTGATAAAGACATAAACTTAGAAAAATCATTACTGTATGATCTAGCTGATGAAAAATTTCCTTTCAAGTCCAGCCAAATGACTGCAGCTTTCCATGTGAGATTATGACACCCATGCAACAGTGCTAAGCAGTTAGCCAGCAGTACCTGCTGAGCCTCATTCCTATTAGAGGTGTAAGAAATCTGCTGGTGTCCTCCTAGACTTTAAAACCCAGTTGGAAGTTTATCAATGAGTTATCTCAGAGGTGGCTCACGCTGAGTTAGATACAGTGTCACACTCTTTCTTGTTTAAACAGGAGTTTATGTAAGCGCTAAGGTTTCCACAGAAACATAACTAAATCTTTCCTTCAGCATAATCCCAAAGGCTTTCACAGACCTAGAAAATATGCAGTGAATAGTCAAATAATTTTTTTTATGCTGACAAAAAGAATGCCACAGTTGTCACCCAGGCAAGTTTCTCACATGGGACAGAGTAGGTTTAAATCCCTCCTTGCGGAATTGCCTTGCAGCATTCAGCTATTTTCTGGAATCCCATTTCCTCTCAAGCTTAGTTTTATAAATCTCTAATGAAAACTTACTGTTGTGGGTTGAGGCTTAACTGGTGGGCATGTGGGAGTCACATAACCCTGGGGGGTGGGTCACTGGACCCCAGGTGGGAGGTGCTGGATCAGGCTTATCCCCTTCCCCTTTCCTGTCTCTATTTGAGGGGTGGTGGGCAGTTGCTTCCTGCCTTCTCTGGAGCTGCCTTTCCTGTGAGAGCTGCTCACCATCTGGTCAGGCCTGCTGCCAATGGATCAGCCTAACTCCATGTGCTGGGACCAGTCTCCAGAGAATCCATCATTATCTGGGGGAATCCATGGTCATTTTCAACTGGATTGTGTGTATCACAGTATCACTAAGGTTGGAAGAGACCTCGAGGATCATCGAGTCCAACCTGTCACCACAGACCTCATGACTAGACCATGGCACCAAGTGCCACGTCCAATCCCCTCTTGAACACCTCCAGGGATGGTGACTCCACCACCTCCCTGGGCAGCACATTCCAATGACTAATACATATATATATATACACAAACACACACACACACACACACATATATATACACTCCCTTATTTTCTCTCTATACTTTTTCTTCCTTAATACCTGTTACTTCTTGTTAAAATTACCTTTTAAACTTCTAATTCCATCTAAGTGATTTGTCTACCCCTTTTCTAGAGCCTTTGAGAGATGACACATAAAACTGCATGAGCTGTTGACGGGTAAAATAGTACTAATGTTTATTCCCAAAGCAGGCTGGTGAGTGCAAAACCCAGGGGAACAGAAACAGTACTTATGCTGATGTGTTTCCTAGGTCTGTGTTGCTTCTTGCACATTTTTTGATGTTGGTGTTCATCATGCTGAGCTTTACATGTTCCCCTGAACTGTTGGGCCTCCCATCAGGGAGCTGGGGTTGCTTAGCCTGGAGAGGAGGAGACTCAGGGATGACCTTATTGCTCTCTACAACTACCTGAAGGGAGGTTGTAAACAGGCAGAGGTTGGTCTCTTGTCCCAGGCAGCCAGCACCAGAACAAGAGGACACAGTCTCAGGCTGGACCAGGGGAAGTTCAGGCTGGAGGTCAGGAGGAAGTTTTACACAGAGAGAGTGATTGCCCATTGGAATGGACTGCCCGGGGAGGTGGTGGAGTCGCCGTCACTGGAGGTGTTCAGGAGGAGACTTGACAGGGTGCTTGGTGCCATGGTTTAGTTGATTAGGTGGTGTTGGGTGATAGGTTGGACGCGATGATCTTGAAGGTCTCTTCCAACCTGTTTTGGTCTATTCTATTCTATTCTATTCTATTCTATTCTATTCTATTCTATTCTATTCTATTCTATTCTATTCTATTCTATTCTATTCTATTCTATTCTATTCTATTCTATTCTATTCTATTCTATCATGTAACAGGGATTGCAAGGCAGAAAGATTTCCCCTGAGTCAGTCTACAGTGTCTTCTTGTGTTGTTTCACCCCATTTCTCTTAGAGGTTCAGGAATCCATTTGCTTTTCTAGGTTATGGATAAAAGTATTTCTTGATACTGTTCTATGACAGAGATGGGGCTGATCTGTATTAATTCTTTAGTATTTTGAGGGCATTTTAATGTTCTCAAGTAAAATGGAGGCAGGGAATAAGCTTGGTCCTGGGCCCAGACCATTAGATCCTCTTTTGGTGGGTTTCCTTCTAGACTAGCCCAGGTGATCCTGCTTTTGACAGTAGGGTTGAACTCGATCTCTTGAGGTTCCTTCCAACCTCTGACATTCTGTGGCTCTGTTTTCCCAGCCATTTTTTCTTTTTTTAAGTGTTATAGATTTGGATGCTATATTCATATATTTGTACTGTTTGTGGTCTCCATGTTTTCTCCTTTCAGTTGTTAGATGTGTGGTTTTCCTGCCAGCTGAAGAGCCAGAAGAAACAAACCAAAAAATGTTCAAGATCTTTATTATCTTTGTCATTCCCCTGGCTCATTTTTAATCTCTGTAATACCAAGCTGCTGGGAAAAGTCCTTATGTTTTCACCCTCTTCAACACCCTAGTTAGTTTTTATGTCTACTACTGGTGTCTATTCAGGTAGGTATCTGGATCAACTCTATTTTCATGGACCATGATTTTGACCCACTGATCATTTCTTGCTATAAGTTGTCATCCCCATTGCTCTCCAATTTTATTCAGGGGAGGGAAACATACATTGTCCTTCAGTTAAATACTTTTATTCCTGATATCTCAAGGAGGTCATTTGGTTGCACGACAGCGTGGTCCTTCTGTCACACTAACTTTAGGTTCCTCTCTTTGTGCTGTAATTACAGTTGATGCCTCCTGGCTCAGTTTCCTGTTTAGTCACCAGATCTGCACACCAATCTGCTGGAGGAAGCAATCTGTTATTCTCTGTATTCTCACAAGCCCTATGAGGAGAGGCTGAGGGAACTGGGGTTGCTTAGCCTGGAGAAGAGGAGGCTCAGGGCAGACCTTATGGTGGTTGTAGCCAAGAGAGTGTTGGTCTCTTCTCCCAGGCAGCCAGCACCAGAACAAGAGGACACAGTCTCAAGCTGCACCAGGGGAGGTTTAGGCTGGATGTTAAGAAGAAGTTCTTCACAGAAAGAGAGACTGGCTTTTGGAATGGGCTGCCCAGGGAGGTGGTGGAGTTACCATCGCTGGAGGTGTTTAAGAGTAGACTGGACAAGGCACCTGGTGCCATGCTTTAGTTGATTAGATGGTGTTGGGTAATAGGTTGGGCTTGATGATCTCAAAGGTCTTTTCCAACTATTTTATTTTTTTTCTATTCTATTTAAGGTATTTTCAGCTTTGAGCAGGAACACTTACTTTTTGGTTGGTGCTCAGGCCTGCTAGGAGTCAGTGGTGAGAAGAAATTATCACCTTTTTAATTGAAATCAGGCTTTTTTTTATTCATTGAAGTGAGAAAAGCATTTAACTGAGACTGGATTACGCTGTGGCAGTTACTTTTTCTGAATGTCCATAAAGCAGAGTAGCTACAGGACTGTTCCCATTGCTTTTAACTCCCTACAGCAGTGCCATGGGAACACTATTTTTTTTGCCATGTGGGTGTTTTGGATACAGTAAGTGCAATTAGCTGTGTGTTAGATACAATAAATGCCACATGAGGTAGCTGCTGTTTCACAGAGGTTGCAATGCCGTAGACACCAAGGGGTCCATTAAGAGCTGGGTGTCCCAGGGAAGGAGGATCAGGGGGTTCTAAGGATGGGAGCTTTGGACTGCAGTGAGAAACAGAGTGGGAGTGTGGCACTTAGCTAAATAAAGCCTGCTGTCCTCATTCAACAAGGGCAACAAAGCTGGTGAGGTGTTTGGAGCACAGGCCCTATGAGGAGAGGCTGAGGGAGCTGGGGTTACTTAGCCTGAAGAAGAGGACGCTCAGGGGAGACCTTATTGCTCTCTACAACTACCTGAAGGGAGGTTGTAGACAGAACAAGAGGACACAGTCTCAAACTGTGCCACAGGAGGTTTAGGCTGGATGTTAGGAAGAAATTCTTCACAGAAAGAGTGATTGCCCATTGGAATGTGCTGCCCAGGGAGGCGGTGGAGTCATCATCACTGGAAGTGTTTAGAAAGAAGCTGGATGAGGCATTTGTTGCCATGGTTTAGTTGATTAGATAGTGTTGGGTGATAGGTTGGACTTGATGATCTCAAAGGTCTTTTCCAAACTGATTAACTCTGTACTCTATATTCAAAGAAAAGATGACTTGTCTATTTGTAGTGAGGTTTCACAATGGACTTCAAGTGCCACAAAAATATGAGAGGCCTCATAACCCTTTATCATACTCATTGAAATCTACCTGCCGTCAAAAATATTTTCCTGCAAGGTTGCTCTTGTGTTTATTTGTACTTATGGGGAGAAAAAATAAATCACATTTCACTTTTCTTTGTTTAGCTTTCCTTTCCTACTTAATTGTCTGGAAGCTCTGAATTGCTCTTTAGCTTCTGAGACTATGTACATTGTTTTCTGTGTGTATTGCTACTGTGCAGGTATATGCAAGTCTGTTATTTCTCTTGTTATTGCCAATATGAATGTAACTCCTTCAATGTGTATACAATTTACTATTCTGTATCTAAAGCCTTAAGATCTATGTGGACTTGATATCCCTTGGCTCTGACCTTTAAAAATAGTTACAATATTTAAATAATATTTTAGGAAACTCTGATGGTGTGAGAGACTAATAAGTTTGTCTCTCTTGGTGTACTCAACAAAGATAAAATCACTTGCTGTTTGCCCAGACAAAATGTATTGGGCAGAGCCACTAAGGACTCTTGGAAGGTGCAAAGATAACATTGCTCACTGGGCCACAGCTGGCCTACAACAATGACCTAGCCATTCATGCCTTCAGGGCAAGACAATCTCTACCCATCAAGTACCCTGGGCAGGGTGACACAATGGTTTTTACCACCTGTTTCCTGATGTGTAAGGAATGTGAGGGGGCTTGTCTGAATGGAGATGGGGGAGGTGGAGATTCCCCCCCCCCCCAATCCAAAATCTTGCCCAAGCACACAGCAATACACAGAAAGATTTCCGGGGAAACGACCTAAGGATTATTTCCTGCCCCTGGAATTCCTGAGGCACAATATTTGAATACATACCTAAGGACTAAAAACTGTATAAAAGACTGGAGCAACTGCTGGTTTGTAGAGAGAGAAACAGAGGAGAAAAACGGGGAGAAAAACGAAGATGAAGGAAAACACAGGAGACGGGCCAGGCCGCTGAGAAGGGAAAGCCGGGACAATGCTGCTCCAGAGAAAAGAGACTGCCCAGAGGGCCACAGCTTTTCTCCAGCCAAAGCCTCAGCACCCTTTCTCTACAGACCCAGGCTGCCCAGGGGAGCCTCAGTGCTGTTCCTGTACCAACCCAACATCTCCCCAGAGGACCACAGCTCTTCTCCAGCAAAAGCCTCAGCACTCTTTCTCTACAGACCCAACATCTCCTGCAGCACCTTTCCTCCACAGACTTTAACTGTCCTGGGGGGGATGAGGGGTGTGGTAAAATAATTCCTTTCCTCTTCTCTCTCTCTTCTCTCTCTCCCTTTCTATTTTCTCCCTCTCCCCTTCTTATGTCCACTTTATTTATGTAAGAAATTGTCTAGCTGTTGATACTTTGGCCTCGTTTGTGCCTCTAATTTCACAACACAGGAATGTTCTGAAAGAACTTGAGTCTTTTTCCCTCTCCGGACCGTGACAGATGGACACAAACTAAGCTCAGTTCAGTGAATGCAAAAAATCGTGTGATATGTATCAATAGCCAATATCCACCAATACTAATCTAGAGGAGCTGGAAGTATGATCCTGGGAATTCAGGATCGTTTCCCTGTCTGAATGGATTGGCTTATTGCAGCTGAAACTGAAATTAAGCATTTCCATCTGGAATGATGGAGAATGTCCTTCTGAGCAGCCAGCCCAGGAGTTCTTAGAAAACACAGGGACCAGACTGAGAGAAGAATGGCTTATCAAGGACTTCTATTGATCACAGAATCACCAAGGTTGGAAGGGACCTCAAAGATCATCAAGTCCAACATGTCACCATAAACCTCATGACTAAACCATGGCACCAAGTGCCACATCCAATCCCCTTTTGAACACCGCCAGGAATGGTGACTCCACCACCTCCCTGGGCAGCACATTCCAATGACTAACAACTTTCCCTGGGACCAACTTTCTCCTCACCTCGAGCCTAAACTTTCCCTGGTGCACCTTGAGACTGTGTCCTCTTGTTCTGGTGCTGCTTGCCTGGGCGAAGAGACCAACATCCACCTGTCTACAACCTCCCTTCAGGTAGTTGTAGAGAGCAATAACGTCTCCCCTGAGCCTCCTCTTCTCCAGGCTAAACAACCCCAGCTCCCTCAGCCTCTCCTTGTAGGGCTTGTGCTCGAGGCCTTTATTCAGGAACACAAGAAGAATGAGCTGAAATTCTACAAAATGCAGACAAAACTATTATGATTCATCTAATTACCACTGTATAAAGTTAATTTTTTCCCCTGCAGTTTTAAATATATAATGGTGCTGCAACTCAGTTAAGCAATTGATCATAAGCTTAATGCAGGTGCATGAATAGTGCTGTCACTTTCAGCAATTAAAATTAAACACAAGCAGGTGCTTTATTAGAGTAGGGCTAAATTGTCTTGCTAGAATTATTTATTATGAATGACATATCTGAACTACAGTGCCCTCAGGTTGGAATATACCTGAGTGAGCACAGACACCTGCCATCTATAGAGCATCCGCTCAGGAGTGGCAATGTTGTCTTCTGCTCGTGTTACAGGAATAGCCTTTGGGATTTGGCAACGACATAACCCTTTTCTTTCCCTGTTTCAAGAGGAAAATGCAGCTCTTCCAACTTGGTGTTAGGTGATATAATCCAGTCAGAGAGAGAGAAATCTCCCAAGGAGCTCATTTGGGGCTGTTGGCTGTGGATGACCAACAGTGCTGATGGGAACTGATGGCTTGGTCACAGTCCTCCAGACACTGGGTACTTACTGTGCGTGTGTCCCTGCTGCAAGAACAGATGGTACAGTCCACAGCAAGGAGCCAGGGGACTATCAGAGCTGGACACAGATCTCCCTGACTCTGCATACAGCTCTGCTACACATGGAAGCATGGTGCAGTTGTCACCTTCCATTACATCCTTGTGAGTGAACTCAATGCTGTCCCAGCTGTGCTGAAGCCAGACTGGCTGGTGGAGACCTGAGGAGTGGCAGCTGCTCTGGGGACCTTCTGCTTTCATGGGGAAAAATCTCTTCCCAGTTTTCTGGCTGTCCAGCATGCTTTCCTTGAGGCATGGGAGAGGGGTGGAGATATTCCTTATGTGGTCCTGGCACAAAGGGAGAAAAAAGGTTAGTCCTTGATAAAACTGCCCTCTTTCAACCAGGGGGTGAAACCCAGTTCATCAGGAGGACTGAGCTGAAGCTTTAAGTGGCTGCAGAAATCATCAGGGGAATTAGCTGGGCTTGAGGGGGAACACAGACACAGTTTTGAAGTTAAACCAGATGGAGAAGGAGCTATGAGATGAACTATTTTTTCGTATCTCTGTGCTTGTCTCCAAGTGCAAGAGTTACTTCTTTTTCTAATTAATTAATTTTAAGATACCTCAATGTTAGAAAGTCCTAAGTAGGCTAGAAGATGGTACTGGTTTTCTCTGGCAAGGCCAAGGTCCCCTGGGTGCTGGTTGAGATCTTCACAGGGACAATCTACTCATCTTTTGTTGAGGTCATGCTCCAGCCAAGATGCTGAGCCTCCAGATGGGAGGTCTGATGGAGCTGCTGATCCCACCACACAGCGTCATGTAGGATGAACAGGAAACTGTCACTTGAGTGAGACTGCAAGCCCTCTATTGCAAATAACAATCCTGGAGCAGGTGCAGGATGGTAGAAATATCTGCATCTTTGCAACAGGAGGAAGGTTCCTTCAACACCTGCAGAGGTGTAGGGCTTCAACAGGTAAGCCCAGGGGGAGACATTTGGGCTGGTTGTGCCTGATCTATGCTGTAGAGCCAGGAAGCTGTGAGTTGCCATGGTTGGAGACTTCCTTCAGTGGGTGACAAAGGCACCTTTGGCCTGCCAGGCTAGCTGTCTCAAGTGGTTTGCTGCTTGACCAGGGATGTGATATGGGATGTAATAAAGAGATTGACAAGATTTATCCAGCCATCAGACTACTACCCCTCCCTTCTTGTCCACATGGACACTAGTTAGTCCTCTGAGAAGACCTTCAGTATATCAAGAGTAGCTACAGGGCTTTGGTGGTAAGGGCCAAGATGGTGAGAGCATAGGAGAGGTTCTCTCTAGTCCTACCAGTGGATGGGAGAGGCTCAAGTCATAGTAGTTGCATCCTGTAGGTCAAGTTTTGTTTCTGCAGACAGCATCCAAGCCAGGGCTTAAGTTGTGACAACATTCTTTGTGAAATGAGGATATCAGAGAGAAAGACAGGATCCATGTGATAAAGTGAGACAAGAACTGTACCAGCAGGTTTGCTAACCTAGTAAGTAGGGCTTTATTTTGGGGTACCAGGTGGTGGTGACCAAAGCCCAAAGAGAGGTGGAAGAATCCATGTGTTTATCTTCACTGATTCACCTAAGGCTACGTGTTAAACTTTTACACAAGAAGCTTTTTGGGCTAACACAAGGTGCAAAGCTGCAAGGGAAACACAAGCAGGTATAACTCTTCCCAGAGCCACTGGCTAGCAGCAGTACAATCTGCTGTGTTCCCAGTTAGCTCCTCTCCCCTGACTCATCCAGGGTCACTTGTGTTGAATTCTCTGCTAGTTATACAGGGAAACAAAGGGGTAGGAATAATAGGTAGACTTACCTTGAAATACATAAAATACTTTCTCCTTCAGTCTTATTTCATAAAGCATGCAATAGCCTGCAGAAAGCTTGGAGATTTTTTACCTTTGCAGTACCTGAGTGATTACACATGTTTCTTACAGCCATTGTGCTCTACAGGGTGACTAACAGCTGGGCTGTTGCCTGTGTTGGCACACAGCAATCACCTTGATGACTCAGGGCCTCTGAGGGGCAGAGTAAAGACGGTACAGGGTGAGTGAGCACATGGAGGGCACATGTCAAACTCCAGTGATGGGTAAATGATTCTTTTTCTGTGAATGCTCATAAGAATTGGGAACACACCAAGAAGTGCTTCTTTTGTGGATCGCCTGGAGGTGAATCTCAGGGTCTACAGGATAAAAAATGCTATAGGAGTGCTCTGCCAAATTTTACACAGTACTTGATGCCCTCATGGTGATTGACAGAAAGAGCTTGAGGACACTGCATAATAGATATCCAGAGAAAGCATCCAAGTTTTAAACATCCCTAAACCAAGCTCTAACTCAAGGCTAGTCCTTATCTCAGAGGCAGCAGACACACAGTGTCCAACAAAAAGTTGATTATAAAAGCAATATTCACTTCAAGCCACAACAACATGGTAAATAGTCATTTAGACTGCTGGTATGTAGCTCTGAACATCTCTTTCCCAAGATATTGGACTTTTAGGGACCTTTGTCCTTTCGTGTAAGTGGACATTGGACTTCTTTGTGGTTGTTGCTACAAAGAAGGAAAATATATATTCTTGGCTCTTTGGAAGTACTTGATATGTTATGTGTGCCCCAGTGTCTAGGAGTTTTAAGGAAGCTGGGAAGTGCTGCAGGCAGTGAGAGGTCTGTCTTGATCTCAGTAGTAGGGAGAGTGATCTTCCTTTTCAAAGTGCTTTGAGAATGTTTCTAGTTGCTCCACTCTTTTCACATCTCAAGTTTCTGACCAGTATTCCTCACCAGAGCTTGTGTGTCCCTGCAGTCCTATGATTTGGGAGAGCTGGTAGCATCACCTCATATCACAGAATCACAGAACTGTTTCAGTTGGAAAAGACCTTTAAGATCACTGAGTCCAACCATCAACCTAAGACCATCATGGCCATTAAGGCATATCCCAAAATGTTATGGCCACATGTTTCTTGAACAGCTGGTTCATGGCCAGCCCTTGATATCTTATCATATATCCAGATGAGATGAAGGGTCATCCAGCTTTGGATGTTTGGATCAGCTAAAGAATGAGACCTGACTTGCAGCTGACCTTGATTAATAGCTGTTTCCTAGGAAGTAGCTCTAAAACTCAGGAGAGAGTCAGTGGCATTTACATCTTGCTCTATGTGACTCTAATCTTCAGTAAGGATTTAGCTGCAACTTATGGATGCTTTATTCTTTTTCTCACATACCAGGATGAAGCACAATCTTTCAGTGATGCTAGAGAAGCAATTCACAAAATCATAGAATGGGCTGGGCTGGAAGAGACCTCTGAATGTTATTTAGTCCAAACCCCTCTGCAGTCAGCAGGGGCATCCTCAACTAGACCAGGCTGCCCAGAGCCCTGTCGAGCATCACTTTGAGTATCTCCAGGGATGGGTCCCGACCACCTTCCCAGGCAACTTGTTACAGTGTTCCACCACCCTCATAGTAAAGGTAGCCCCTCTTATTTAATGCTGTCTAGCAGAAAATGGGGGTAAAGTTTCACAAGACTCTGTCTCTGAGACACACTTTTCTTCAGGCATCTCACAAAGCCATCAAAGTCTCTTGCTGTGGACTACTTTTAACTTCTGTTCAGAGGGAATACTGGCAGGCAGTGCAGTTTCCCCAAGGTGGTGCATGTCTCTGGATAAAGCAGAGAGGTTGGATTTCCATATCACTGCTAGTTTGCTGCTACTCCTGCAGCATCATTGACAGTGTCAAAATCAAGGACACAGCCTCCAGAGCTAATGGAAACAGGACACTGATAATATTTGTGTATGAAATATACTCTAAAATTAAAGTACATAATTTTACATTGCATTATTGTCCTTGGTTCATCTCATGAAGCTTAGTCCCTCAAAGGACAATTATAATAGAGACTGCATGTTGTAAATACCTATGCAGAACAAACTCAGGCTCTGCTTGGGAAGAGCATGGGTAACCAGAAAGGCTAAACTATAATCACCTGTTCATTCCTGCTTTACCTGCAGGAGGATTTAGTATTTATGCCCTAATCTCTTCCACTGATTTGCTGGATGCTATAAAACAAATTGCCTCACTTCCCCCTATCATCTATTCATATCTTCCCTGTATTGACTCTAAACAATGTGAGATCAGGGTGGTTTCTCACAGTGGAAACATATATTGTGATGCCTTGAGATACCTGCACTTTACAGAGGTATAGCCTGTTTAGCTTCATATTGGGTAAGTCCAGTGCTACTGGGAGCAAGGCAACAGCATCACAATTGCTTCCCCATTCAGGCTGCCTCCAAAGATGGGCAAATGCTTGGGTTTTTCAGCCTGTGCCAGGCAGGAATATTGACTGCTGGAATAGTTTGACATGTCAACAGCTGGTTGGGCTAGAGCAGTTTCACAGCTAGAGAGCTAAAAGATTCATTTCAACTAACCATAGCCACACATGAGAATAGAATAGAATTTGGAAGGGGCCTGCAGTGATCATCTAGTCCAACAGCAAATGATGCCTAGTTAAAGCTGGATGTCTTGGTTTCTTTCTCCTTCATCAGGACACTGTTGTCTCCATGTGATGGTTTAGTCCCACTATTTTAGACATGGTCTCCTGTTGTCTACAGATGGAGCTCAGACTACTTACCTGGCTTTCAAATGCTTGCAGACAGCTGTGAAGAATGAAATCCTGTGTGGATATTTGTCCCATAGCTTTTTTTCTGGCTTTCATGGTGCTCCAATTCTAGCACAAAGCAGTAGCTTTGGTGTATGTATGCCAGCACAGTGTCCCTGCCAAGGTACTGCTTTCTCTGGGCGAGATAATTTGTCAAATGCTGATCTAATGTGAGGATGTCTAATTGTCACTGGCATTTTGAATAATCACATAAATTAACTACTCTGAGCATGATCTCAATAGGTGTGATGCTGCCATTGTGCACTGGAGGTTGACTCATCACACACATTATGGGACAATGTTTTTCTATGAGCGTTTCACCCTTGTGCACTTATTTGTCCTGTTGGTGAGACTGGGGCAATTTTAATCATTTTGCAAGTGCATTTTGTTTTGATGAAAGAGAATATCATATTGCAGACCAGATACTTGAAGATGTCTGTTTCCATTTGCCTATTTTGCTTCCATGGTTATTCCTCCAAGGACAACTGGAGGCAGGTAATATATTAATATTTATTATGCCAAGAATGAGAGCGATTGTGATGCTGACAGCTCATCTGCAACTGCATTAGATATGGAAAATGCTTCTTTCTTCTTGCTATGGAGATTTCTGAGGCTGTATTTTCTCCTGTGTTTCCTCTGCAGTCAATTAATAAATCACTTGTTTTTTAAAAAAACCCTAACTCTTGACTCTGTTGAGCACAGCACAAAGGAGAGGAAGAAGATATTTTTTGTCCTTTGTCAAGACATCAATGGGGATGTCAAGTAAGGTAGAATAGGATAGAATTAACCAGGTTGGAAAAGACCTTCAAGATCATCGAGTCCAACCTATCATCCAACACAATCTAATCAACTAAACCATGGCAACAAGCACCCCACCTAGTCTCTTCCTAAACACCTCCAGTGATGGTGACTCCAGCACATCCCTGGGCAGCACATTCCAATGGCCAGTCACTCTTTCTGTGAAGAACTTCTTCCTAACATCCAGTCTAAACCTCCCCTGGCACAGCTTGAGACTGTGTCCTCTTGTTCTGGTGCTGGTTGTCTGAGAGAAGAGACCAACCTCCACCTGGCTAGGTTGTATGTTGGAAAGCTGCCATGGGTCATATGAACATACAGAATATGATATCAGGACAGACATTGGAGTACAATATTTTCTGCTTTGAATTGGTCAAGGAATAACTACTTTGTCTCAGACCCTTGACAACATTCAGGTGCCTACCTTTCAACAACAGGAGGGCAATGGAGGGAGAGTGTGGGTGCTCCAGGCACACCCCTGTGTCAATTTGCAGTGCTTCTGTCTATCATGGTGTTGGAAGACAGCACCTAAGGGTTGTTTTTGCCAGAGAGCCATTTCTACATCCATGCAGACATGGGGTGGCAAGAGGGGAGTCTTTCTTGATTGCTAATTGGCTTAAATTTGTTGATTTTTCAGACTTTTCACTGATATTCAAAAATGCCTGTTACTTGTCCACAAAAAAACAGTTATAATGGCAAAACATTGTAATGTTGTCTAGACCTGATCCTTTGTTCTTCAGTCCTCTTCCTTTTCTTCCCCATCCATTAGCATGACTGACATAAAGCTAGTTGATGGCATTGAATTCTCAGGACTGACCTTTAAAACTGAAACTTCAGGGTGATGAATGAGAAATGAGTGAGATGGGCCAGTTCTATCCCTCAGAGATGATTTTGATAGGAAATCTGGGAGTCAGGTAACACATACTCTGTATTTACAACCACGATAGAAATGGTTCTCTCTCTTTCTCTCTAACAAATTTGTGATTTTGCTGAAGCTGAACATTGTGTATGACAAATAAACATTAAATTGATCAGATAATAGCCTACAGTCTGTGTGCATAACCATCCCCTTCCTCCTGCCTCACCAAGATGAATGGATATTTGCAGGGAACACAGCCTGCTTTGGATATGTGTGTGAATGCTGGGGTGGATACTAAGGGTTAAAATAGCTGTTGCAAGACTGGGTTGTGTTTTCTTGATGATGACTGCTGAGATAGGGGTGACACATCAGCTGCAGTCTGCAGCAACACTTTTGCTAGAGCAGACTGGTTGCAAATACTTTCTTCTTTGACCTTACAAGTAGTCCAGAATGATTGTAATTATGAGATACAGTTTATTTCTCATTCAGAAGAAGAATTGGAATAATATATTCCTCAATAAATGCATTATATGTCCCTTTATTTGTAGACTCTAAGCAGTTGTTTGATGACTAAATTCATCTTTGCAGATTTAGCACTGGAAAGTTCCCAACTAAATTCAAGATTAGTTGCCTGGGAGACCAAATAATGCAATTCAAAATGCATTTTGGTGCAGACTGGTTGCATACTGCCTAGCTCATGCCCAACTTTTTTCTATAGAAGACCTGGCTGCTGAAGTTTCTGGATGCTTTCTTCTCATACATGTGCTTTTTCCAATGGGATAAGAATCTTTAATTGCATTTTAAGTCTCATCTGTTTGTTTGCTGAGAAAGATGGTGAGTTCTTCTCCTACTATTGTATTTTTAGGTGTTTATGATTTTAATAGAAGCCTTCAGCATGACCTTCACATAAATGTTTTCAGTTCTAAATAGAATAGAATTAACCAGGTTGGAAAAGACCTCAAGTATCATCAAGTCCAACCTCTCACCCAACACTATCTAATCAACTAAACCATGGCCCTGAGTGCCTCATCAAGTCTCCTCCTAAACACCTCCAGCGATGGTGACTCCACCACCTCCCTGGGCAGCACATTCCAATGGGTAATCACTCTTTCTGTGAAGAACTTCCTCCTAATATCCAGCCTAAACCTCCCCTGGTGCAGCTTGAGACTGTGTCCTCTTGTTCTGGTGCTGGTTGCCTGGGAGAAGAGACCAACCTCTGCCTGTCTACAACCTCCCTTCAGGTAGTTGTAGAGAGCAATAAGATCTCCCTTGAGCCTCCTCTTCTCCAGGCTAAGCAACCCCAGCTCCCTCAGCCTCTCCTCACAGGGCTTGTGCTCGAGATGCCTCACCAGCTTTGTTGCCTTTCTCTGGACACATCAACATCTTTTCTAAACTGAGGGGCCAAGAACTGGACACAGGACTCAAGGTGTGGCCTAACCAGTGCTGAGTACAGGGGCAGAATGACTTCCCTGCTCCTACTGGCCACACTATTCCTGATACAGGCCAGGATGCCAATGGCCTTCTTGGCCACTTGGGTGCACTACTAAATATCATATAGCAATGTAAAAATAGCTCTAACACATTAATTGGACTAAGTAAGTAAGTAGAATTGGTTGTCACTTGTTACTTACTATGTCCAGAAACAAGAATATGTTCCATGTTGCCTTGCCTGGTAAAGACACAGGTGCTTGCTGTCTTAAAGAACTTATTGTCAACAGATAAAACATCAATTATTTAGCTAACATGAATTACACATCATCAGGAGAGCTGGGATAAAGACCCACTGAGCACTGTGCTCCTCTCCTTCCAACCTGTTTATCTGCCTTTTCTGCAAGTAAATGTAGAATTACCCAGTTTGGGATTTTTCCTCCTTTTCTCATATGCTTTGTAAACCATCCTAGGCCATTTAAATGTGTGGCTGGGAAGCAGAAGATCTCCCCTGAAAGGCAGCATTACCCACAGAAGCATCTCTGCGATGCAGTGACTCTGCCACATTGTTGCCTCTACTCCCATGCACTGGCATTTTGAAGAGAGGAGCATTAGAGTCCCAATGCCAACAACTGTCTCATTGCACGCTGATTCATTTCTCAGCAGTGCCTTTGACTGCTGGAACACCATTGTGACCTATGAGCTACCTTGTCTAAGTGTAAATGCTGCCTGTTTAAATTGTCAAGAGATAAGCAACAGGAATCTGACTTTTGAGTCCAGAGTGAGAATCCTCTGTGTTGCACTTCCAGCTGGGGCTGCAGCATCCTGAAAGAGCATGTACAGAGTCTGCAAACAGAGCATGCTTTAAAATCCCTGACCTACCCTGAAATGGTTTGCTTTCTTTTATCTGATAGCATGAAGCACGCGACAGGCGCTGACAATTTGCAATGGCACACAATGCAGCAAGCGGCGAACCTGTCAGGCTCACCAGTTAAACAATATCTTGAGAAGTATTGCAACAAATTCTCCTGAATATTGGTCATAAAAAATTCTTCATATTGCTGGTAGACACAGGGTCATTTCACAGGTCTATATTTAGAGGATTGGGAAATTGTGTCCTGACTAAAAGCCAAGGTTAGTAATGATCTAGCAAATCTTATCAGGAAAGATGCTCCTTTAGGTCCTGTATCTGTTTGAATTTTACTTGGGCTTATGATATTAGATGAAAGCAAACAACATGTTTTTATTTGTTTGTGGATCCACATAGTGCCTGAGTCATGCAGGAGTCCAGGTTGTATTGCCCAAGAAGCTCCAGTGCTACTAAGGTAAGTTACAGTAAGAGGAGTGGAGTGGAGTGGAGTGGAGTGGAGTGGAGTGGAGTGGAGTGGAGTGGAGTGGAGTAGAGTAGAGTAGAGTAGAGTAGAGTAGAGTAGAGTAGAGTAGAGTAGAGTAGAGTAGAGTAGAGTAGAGTAGAGTAGAATAGAATAGAATAGAATAGAATAGAATAGAATAGAATAGAATAGAATAGAATAGGACTTGACCTGACCTGACCTGACCTGACCTGGTTGGAAAGGACCTTTGAGATCATTGAGTCCAATCTATCATCCAACACTATCTAATCAACTGAACCATGGCACCAAGTGCCTTATCTAGTCTCTTTAAACACCTCCAGCAATGGTGACTCCACCACCTCCCTGGGCAGCTCATTCCAATGGTGAATCACTCTTTCTATGAAGAACTTCCTCCTAACATCCAGCAGGAACATGCAGGATGGAGCTCTGTGCCTAGGCTGAAACATGAAACCAAACAGGGAAACAACTGATGAAATCACCTCTTGAAGACTTCCAGCAACAGGAGGACATTTGTCTGGAATACTCTGGTCAAACACAGCTTGTTTGGCTTGAGAGGAAGCAAGAATATCATATAGTAGCCATGACACCTGTGGTGAGGTGAGAGAACCTGCTGTTCTTTAAGGGGTTTCAACTCTGGATCAATGAGTGAAAGGATTAGGATCTCATTTTGTGCTGCAGCAGTCATCGATAGTTCTTTTAAAATCCCTGATTTAGACCTCCACATCAAGCAGAGAATCATGCAAAAGGGTTGGCTAGGTACAGGGCTCTTGCTGTGCTCAGCTGAACTGGAGGGGTTATGGAAATGCAAAATCTAATTATTAAATCTGTTTCCCTGCAGTGTCAATAGATAGGCTAGTCTAGTTTTTCAGAGGGAAGATTTGCTGTTGGAGCTTCCATTTTCCAGCAAAAAATAACCATCATGTTCCAAGTACGTGTTTTGCAAACACTCATCCAACAAGTAACTGCTCATATCAAGAAACTGAGTGGAAGAGGCAGAAAATAGGGCAGCCTAACCAGAGGTAAGCTGAAATCCAGGTCACCATACTGTATTCCAGGTTAAAATATAGTTATCCTCTGGGATATAAACACAAGTATGTATTTACACCTACATGTGTGTATTTCCACCTACATAGCATGTAGGTGTTGCAGATGATGTTGGCACACCACAAATATTCCATTTGTGGTGCCTTCCCTGTCCCTGGCTGCTGTCCTCAGTGCTGCAACTCTCTGTGCTGAGCTTTGTGCCAGGCAAAGGCAGGGGGACTGCCTTGCTCATGCCTCGTGAGAAGTGCAGGCAGGGATTTGCAGAAAGGAAACAGCAGCACTCTTGGAAATGGAGACCTTAGGTTTGCATTCTCAGCTTCACCCCAGCAGGAACCTGCACCCTAGTCAAATAAACTAGTTGCAGCTTTATGCTGGTGGTATCTTTGCAATATCAAATCCAGGTAAGGACTTCCATTAACTATGTGAAGAGACAAATCTCTGCATTCAGACACTCATTTGATGCTTGCTTTAGTTTTCTCACTGACGAGATGTAAGCAATAATTGAAGTAAAACAAATAGTAAATGTGGGTTTTTTTTAGGGCCATAATGGACAAACCCTGTTGAAATGGTCTGACATTCTCTGGAGAAAAGATAGGCTTTCTATTTCTTTCTTAAAGAAAATAATCTGAGGGTATTGGGTGACCCAAGCACAACTGCAGAAAATAAACTGCCAGTGTTATGCTGAACTAGTCTATTAGTATGGATGCCAAGAGGCGCTTTGCTCATCTGTTACACAGAGAATGAATGATTTCACATGCTAATGTCCTCTCCATCAGTGTCCTGCAAATGCACTCATCTTGCAGTCTTGCTTGGATGCTTGCAATTGTGCAAGAATCACAGCAGAAACCTGCACTAAATCCTCACCCCTGACACCTAAGAAGAGACTAGGTTTTAAAAGAAGACCCCAAGCCACCTCTGGGCCCAGTAGCCCCTGGAAGATCCAGTATCTTGGTGCTGAATCATTCTTTCCAAATGGGTTCATGTCAACCTGAAAGAACATTTTAAGAAGATAGAATGGTTCCTCAGCAATTGCAGCTACACCAGCTTAATTTACAAACTCCTGTAAATCTGTTGACAAATGGTAATGGTAGTATTTAACTGTAGTTCTGATATCAGACTTCCACTGCTTTGGTGCATTTGGTGTCTTTCATCACTGATTTCATCCTAAGCATACTTCCTTTATCAAAGTACAAAGGAAAGATTTATCTGAGACCTGGCTGTCTGCAAGTGCAACATGATGTGGGTTTGGAGAGGACAGAAGGGAGGGGAGGGAGAGGAGGGGAGAGGAGGGAAAGGAGAGAAGCGATGAAGTCACTTTAATTGACAGCTACTTAGGAACTTAGACCGCTCATAAAGCGCCAAGCCTCTGCTATACAAAAACAGACTCCCTGTCTCCACTGATCCAGGAGGGAATTAGTCATTCTCAGATACTCTTGAGAACCTGGGCCTGGAAGTCTGATTTGAGAAACAAAACAAAACAAAAAGAAAACTCAGACTTTCTTTTGCATCACTGTTTGCCCATGGGGGAACCACCAGATGCACTTTTGAGAGTAACAGAGGGCAGGCAGATCTCTCAATATCATGTGAGCGCCATAAGTCAACCACATCTGTTTTTGATGCTGTAGCTATTCAACACAGTCTTCAGATTATTCACCAATTACCTCAAAACAAATCAAATTAAAGTCTCTAAAACTCAAGCCCTAACCATGTTTGCTTTTTGGAAAAAAACCAAAACAAAACAAACCACCAAAACCTAAAAATACAAACCCAACAACTGCCATCAGCTCAGAGAGCTGCTCTCTCTCCTGGAAGAAACAATATTTTTAGTGGGAGGAATGATTAGGCAAAGTATACAAGGCCTTGCTGCCCAACATGAAAATATTAGCTAGCCCCAAATGCCTACAGGACTCTGCTGGGGCTCAAACTGCTCAGTCTGATGTACACGTGAGTTTGGCTCCCCAGTGTCACAGTATCACAGTATAACTTAGGTTGGAAAGGACCTCGAGGATCATCGAGGATCAGGTGGTGGAGTCGCCATCACTGGAGGTGTTCAGGAGGAGACTTGACAGGGTGCTTGGTTACATGGGTTAGTTGATTGGGTGGTGTTGGATGATAGGTTGGACGCGATGATCTTGAAGGTCTCTTCCAATCTGGTCTATTATATTCTATTCTATTCTATTCTATTCTATTCTATTCTATTCTATTCTATTCTATTCTATTCTATTCTATTCTATTCTATTCTATTCTATTCTATTCTATTCTATTCTATTCTATTCTATCAACACAGACCCCATGACTAGACCATGGCACCAAGTGCCACATCCAGTCTCCTCTTGAATGCCTCCAGGGATGATCACTCAACCACCCCCCTGGGCAACCCGTTCCAATGACGAATGACTCGCTCGGTGAAGAACTTCCTCCTCACCTCGAGTCTAAACCTCCCCTGGCGCAGCTTGAGACTGTGTCCCCTTGTTCTGGCGCCGGTTGCCTGGGAGTGGAGACCAACCCCTTCCCGGCCACAACCACCCCTCAGGTAGTTGTAGAGGGCAATGAGGTCACCCCTGAGCCTCCTCTTCTCCAGGCTAGCCTCCTCTTCTCCAGGCTACAGGAGAGCCCCCAGGACCCTGTGGGAGGCAGGAGCAAGAGCTGGTGGTTGGATGTACAGCATAGCCATGGGGCACCTGCTGCTCCCTCGGACCCTCTCTGGGCAACCATTGGCCTGGTGTGGCATCAAGGGGAGGCTGGGTGCAGCTGATGTCTGCAGGGCCCCTGCAGCCATTGCCAGCTAAAAGGATCAGATGTTTCTACCCCAGAACAGTAAAACCTAGCTGAGTGTAATGGCATCAATAAAGAAAAATATCATGTACCTAGGAAATTAAACTACATGGTTTGAAATATTTTGAATACAATTAAATTACACTTGGAGATTTCCCTCACATCAGGCAAGCCAGCTATTAAATATTGGGGTTTTTTATGTAAACCTTAGGAGGATTTGATGCTATAAACCATTAAATCCAAATATTATAATGTATTTCCCCCCCATGCCCAGTTTGAACACCTTATTAATCACGCTGCACCCACTGCAAGCTGTTTTTACCTTAGTGGCTTTGTCCAATCCCTTAAACTGTTGCAATCCATCTACAACTTAAATTTCCTGTAATGGATTGTAAGGAGCTCTCCGTGCAGCACGCTGAATGAGTGATCAGAACTGCCTTTTCAACATTTTTTTATGCATTATCTACAGTGACTCATGGGCTTCAGTTTATTTTTTCCAGATGTGCTTCAGGGGAAAATGAAAATAGCCCACCTCCAGCATATGCTCAGCCTCTCAGGAGAAACTGCAAGGTTTGTGGTTATTATTCTAAACAAGATTTTCTGCTGTGGAAGAGCCACTTAGAGCTGTTGCTGTTCCCTGTATCCTCTGAACAGGAAGTCTCTTCTCAGACTATTAAAGATTTGCTGCCTTTTTTTTTTCCCCCTATGGAAAATCAACAAACAAACAAACAAATAAACAAACAAACAAAGGACCTTCGCTGGCAGTGCTGTTCATATCACAAGTTCAATTGCCAGAAGAAATATACAGATAAATCTACCTGTAAATATATAGATAATTTTTGTTTTCATTCCTGTCAGCACAGCCTTTTGCAGATATGCATTAAACAACGACTCTCAATGCCAGTGCTGTGAAAGTGTCAGTCATCAGCCACGTTGCTTCTGGGTCTGTTTGGTAATAGGTTGGCTGAGAAATCTGGACACGTTCACTTCGCCAAGGGATTGTGTGCTGCTGGAGGTAAACGCACATCAGATGAGATGCCACATTCTCAGAAGAAGTGCAGAGGCATTAGGACAAGCCAAATTCTGGGCTGTTTATATTCTCCTTTACTAATCAGGATGTCGGGATGGGGACTGAATTTGCAAACGCTGGAACGGGATTTGTGGCACGGCAGAAGCTCTTGCAGAAAAGAAATAGGTTAGACTTTGTGCCTTATCGTGGCTCAGAGAAAACTGATTATCTGTGTTCACAGCTTAAATTAGATGAATGTATTGGGATAGAGGGGTTTCAGGGAAAATGTACTTCGAGCATCACATGCTGAGAGTGTAAAGAGGGGAAAGAGAAAACAGCAGCCGGCTGCGTTTTGTGCTGCACAGGTTTCTGAATGCTTCAGAACCACCCTGTGAAACTTTGCAACTATTTCAGAAACAACTGCCTCCAATTAACACTCGCTCTTGGCTCACGTTTGAAAGCCGGTTTCAGGTCAGTGGTAATGTCCCTGAAGAAAGAGGGAGGGGGAAAAAAGAAGTCTCTGCTGGGGAATCAGTGAGTGCCAGAGACATGGCTGTGATTTGATTGCAGCTGTGGAGACATTAGCGGAGCAGGGAAGAGGACCGTGGCAGGATGTTGTTTTGGGGTGAGCTGTGGAGAATACATGGCCATGAGAAGATGCAGTGCATTTGCTTAGCTTTTGGGGTTTTTCAGTCTTTTGCCTACCATGATTTTACTAGCCCTTCAAGTATATTTTTCATTCATTTCTCCAATAACCAGCAGACATATGGTGCTAATGAGAACTAGAGAGGGCTTGGGTTTTTTAACGAACAAGAGCAGCTGGTGAGCAGAACATAAAATTTAAAATGGAGGGGGAAAATCAGCCCAGGAGGATGGAGATGGTTATTAATCACAGCAGAGCTCCTCAGCTTTCTCCTTGGATGAGAAAAGTCAGGTAGTGTAGGATGCCAGTGACCTTGAGACAAGTACATGACAGCCTGTTGCACTAGGTGAAAAATAAATGGCTGTCTGATACACTCAACTATGTCAAGGCTCTCTGTGGCAGTAGAGATGCTCTTCCCTTTCAGGTATGCAAGTCTTTGTCACTGCATCATCCTTCAGTTGGGAGGACAGCCTGAGATATCTGTATGGATGCAATCCACAGTGGGGTAGGTGAGCCTGGACCAGCAGCAATACATCTGAGAGGAAAATACTTAGAAAGGGGAGAAAATTGTTCCAATATATACAGGGTTAAATTTGCCATTTCTGAGTAGTACTGCATTGCTGGGAAGATTTGTGCCAGATGCTCACAGCTTCCTTTTAACGAACCCCACTTCATTTTCTGCCGTTTAAACACGTTGTCCTAGCCAACATGATGATAAAGGAGTGTTCCCAGGACTGGGAAGGTAGAAAGGTAGTCATTTGCCTAACACAAACTTCCATTCTGCCCAGCAGCCCAGAGTTTCTGCTTGTTATAATGTCCTTTTTTTTCAAGTCAAGCCATATATCATTTAAAGACTTGAGGCAGACAGAGCCCAGCTAATGGCTTTAGTCCTAAGTTACCTTCACCATGAAATACATACTTTCCAAGAGCTGCCTCTTCTGCTCAACAGAACTCATCTAAAATGCATTAAAGCCTCCTTCCTCCTGCTCACATAGTTACTGTCAGCCTGTAGCCATGGTATCTTGTACACCCTCCCAGACAGCACCTGAGGTCAGGACTGAGATTGCTATGGGCACTACTCATTCTGTGATGAGGGCAGCCCCAGGTTTTATGGGGCCCTGGACATCTTCATCTGCTTTGGCTTTGTAGCCATGGTTGTCCCTGTCTGTCAGATCCTGTACTCTTTGCTGGAGAAATATGTTTTATTTGTAGCTATAGCTAATTATTAAGGCAAGTCAGGTTGTCCTTTGGTCTTTGCAGATAAAAGATGTAAATTACCTGGCCTAATTTTAGATGTCCATGTGTGAGCCAGTCCATGGGGTTCTCCTATAGTCCAGGGACAGAGAGAGTGTGACTTGTCTCCTCCTGATACAGACATGATATGCTGGACAGGTTAGTAGCTTTAGAAATCTTTCTCTCCTATGGCCACATGAAGGACAAATAACAACCTTACCCTTCTGTGTACTTACTGGAGTACCTGTGATCCCAGTAACCGTGGGCAAGAAATACCACTGTGGTGCCACTTCCCTGTTTCACTCAGAAGGTTAAGACATTTGGGGACATTGGAGATGCTTCCAGAAGACAGTGTTGCTCATTTTAGTCCTGAGAATGGTTGGGAAGGACAGGAATGGTCCAGTAAATCCTTTAGCTAACTGTTATTTGGAAGGACGTAGTTCATACCCACTGAGATCCCCTTCATGATGTAAACCAAAGCGCAGAAAAAGCGGTGGCTGCAACGTGAGCTATTCATCTGAAGTGAAGCACTAGTGTAGACACACAAGTATTTAAAGGCCTCATGCGTGAACACTACCCATTTCTGGTTTCTATGGCACTACTGATCTCACAATTATTATGCTGAGAGACAATGATGGTTTACACAACACAGAAGCTGTTTCTTTTCCTAGAAGCATCTTCTTTTGCAAATTCCTAATCCCTCTAACTTTGTCTAGTTCATGCCCTCTATTTCCAGAGTCAAATGGATGCTGTGGTTAAGTGACCACTCTGAGCAGGAGTCTGTGCCATGCCATTTCCTCCCTGAAGAGCATAAGCACCTTTTACACCTCTGAGCTTTGCTGAAGGTTGCTTTTTCTTATTCCTGTGCAAAGTGTACATTGTTAGACCTGCCAGGGCATCAGACTGGTCACTGTGACAAAGGATTATGATTTCTTTACAAGGTGAGGTCATAAGAATCTGGCTATATGGGAGAGAGTTCTTGTCTGAACATGTAATTTGCATCAGTAACAGAGAGAATCCTCATGGATGAACAACACTAAGTGTCTTTATCTGTTTACTGATATATATATAGATATATAGATATAATCTGTTCAGATGAATTGGATGAGTAATGGAAGTGTTGGAGCCCTCAAGGCACACTCTTGCTCTCTTGCAGGATTGGGCTCCTTTTGCATCTGGGAAAGGAAAAATTGAAAAGATAACAGTGGAAGATGATTGCTGCTGCTAGCAGCAGTGAAGAATGAGTGCAGACTGAGTGCAGCTGTGTTGGGTTTTACCCCTGCATGATAACAACCTTTCTAGAAACAAAGACATGCTATGTGTCGTGGGATTTAATGGAAAAGGGGGAGTATGAAACTTCAGGGACATAGCTGAAGATCCTGGGTCCAGAAATAGAAGGAAACTATTCCAAATCCATTTGTTTCTATGTCAACCTGGAAAGCCTTTGGTGGACATAGGCATCAGGCATGCTGTGGCAGCTCAGCTTTGTGCCTAGAAACTGTTCTCTTGCTCTATGCTCAGTATGAATAATCTCTCCAGGAAAAGGCTCTGCACACTGGGGCTGAAAAGTGCTATTTGAGCTGCTTGGGCTGTGAGATTCCTGCTAGCCCATTGCGGGGGATGCAGATTTTCAAGATCTGGCTAAGGCAGTTCCATCTTATTCATTCTCTTATGATGTTTATAGTGATTTTACCCCCCTCCCCCCTACATACTCTGCTAAGAAAGAAAGGTCCCTTGGTGTGCCTGAAGGATGCACAGTGTACACAACATGGTGCTCCCTCCTGCCTCTCCCAGACCTCCTGTAAATCCCTCAGTAGGGACAGAAAAGCTCACGTAAAAGGGATGTTTGCACTGGTCTTATTCAAATGAGCAACGTGCAAAGAAAATTATATTTAGGCATTGCCTCTCCTTCTCAATAAAATTCTCCAGGCAAAATTCCCTGCAATGATATTTAAGCCTCCTCAGGAGGTCCATAGCTGTTAGCAGTATTTTCTTTCCTGCCTGCTACAGTTCAAGGAGGAAAAATATTTCTGTGCTAGCATAGCCCACAAACTTGCCAAGGCCCAGATGTGAAATGCCTGTCTTTAGGAAAACCAGGAGGAGGAAGAAACCTGGAAAATGATGAAAACACACAAAGTGAGACACTTGCAATTATCTCTCTGATCTAAATGTTTCTGTAACTTACAAAATCCAGTAAGAATGGATCAAAGCTCACTGTACTGAACAGTTGCTGGGTAACATGTTTGTGCAGAACAGAAATGTTTTAGGGCCAAATATCAATACCTCATAGCTGATCTAGACTTCCCCTGGCACAATTTCAGGCCATTTCCTCTTGTATCACCTGATACTAGAGAGAAGAGGCCAAACTCCACATCACTAGAACCTCTTTTCAGGTAGTTGTAGAGAGCAGTGAGGTCTCCTCTCAGCCTCCTCTTCTAAGTAATGCCAGTTTCCTCAGCCACTCCTCATAAGACTTGTTCTCTAGACCCTTCACCAGCTTTGTTGCCCTTCTCTGGACATGTTTGAGCACCTCAATGTTCTTCTTGTACTGAAGGGCAAAAAACTGAACATAGTATTTGAGGTGCGGCCTCACCAGCGCCGAGTATGAGGGCATGATCACTTTCCTACTCCCGCTGGCCACACTGGTCCTGATACAAGCCAGGATGCTGTTGGCCTTCTTGGCCACCTGAGTGCACTGCTGACTATGTTAATACAGCTGTCAATCAACACGCCCAGATCCTTTTCCTCCAGGTGCTTTTCCATCCACTCTGCCCCAGCCTGTAGCATTGCATGGGGTTGGTGTGATCCAGTGCAGGACCTGGCACATGGCTTTGTTAAAGCTCATACAGATGACCTCAGCTCATCAATTCAGCATGTCTGAGGCCATTAGTTAGAACCTGTCAAATTAATGTAACCTCTCCTTGAGAGGAAAAATACTTCTACTTCCTATTTAAGGAGTGTTTGTCACTGAAGCAAAAAGCAGTCTTAGACTGGACAAATAACTGGCCACAGAAATAGAAACTGTTCCTCCAGGGCAGGCAAATCACAGAATCACAGACTGTTAGGAATTAGAAGGGACCTCTAGAGATCAAGTATCTCTTCATAGGAGAGATGTTCAAGTCCTGCAATCATCCCTGTAGTTCTACGCTGGACTCTCCATCATAGAATCAGTAAGGTTGGAAGAGGCCCTAATGATCATCAAGTCCAACCTGTCACCCAAGACCTCATGAATACTATACCATGCCACCAAGTGCCACATCCAATCCCCTCTTGAACACCTCCAGGGATGGTGACTCGGGTCCCTGTCTCTCCTGAGTGGAGGAGCCCAAACCTGGACACAGTATTCCAGGTGCAGTCTCATCAGAGCAGAGCAGAGGGGAACGTGAACCTCCTTATACCTGCTAGAGACACTTTTCTTAGTGAGCTTCAGGATGCCGTTGGCCCTCTTGGCCACAAGGGCACTTTGCTGTCCCATGGAGAGTTTGCTGTCCTCTAGGACTCCAAGGTCTATCTTCATGGAGCTGCTTTCCAGCAGGATGATCCCTAGTCTGTACTGGTGCCTGGTGTTATTCCTCCCCAGATGCAGGATCCTGCACCTGTCCTTATTGATCTTCATGAGGTTCACCTTCACCTTGCCCTCCAGCCTGTTCACCTGCCTCACTAGGTGGCAGCACAGCCTTCCAGTGTGTCAGCCACCTCCTCCACTCATCACAGCCTATCTGTTCCAGTGCCTCATTCCCCTTGTAGTGAATTTTTTTCCTTACATCTAATATAGATCTTCTTTCTTTCAGTTTAAAGCCATTACTTGTCCTGTCACTACATGCCCTTTTACAAAGGCCCTCCACATCTTTTCTGTAGACTTTGACAAAATGACAACCTAGAAAATGTTCACATTCCATTTTTGGAGACCCAGCAGCAGACACAAGTATAAAGGAAGCTCCTACCTTCTCCTACCCTTGCTGAGGGTCCCCTACTCCAGGTCATTGATGAAGATATTGAACGAAACTGGATTGAGTACTGATCCCTGGGGAACATCACTGGCCACAGGCTTCCATCTGGATTCTGCACTGCTGATCACTTCGCACAGCCATGGATCATGTACTGGAGAACAGTGTCAAATGTAGTCAGACTCACATGAGTTTATGTGACTGTAGGGCTTGGTCTGTTTTATATTAGGGTCAAAGTAAATGAGAGCTGTCACAAAACATGATTGGGATTGAGGTTTCCTATTTTGCCTTTGCATCCTCTTTGGGGTGGGGGACCAAGGAAAGGTCTTCTGCCTCACCCCTTGAGCAAAGTACAGCATAATCATCAAGTGCAGGTGACTGATTTGATTGATTACAGCATAGAAAGGCAAGAGAATACTACTAAAAAGGGGGGAAAAGAGCTCCAGAAGAGCTTTTCTTTTCCTGATTAAAAACCTAAGGGCTGCTGAGCAGGGTTTTACCATAGTCACTCTCATTGCTGCAGCATAGCAAGTGGTTGAACTCTTCAAATTAAAAGCCCACCGCTATACCCAAACTGTAGATTTGTTGACAATTGTAATCTATCAGCCACTAGCTGTTTCAGCATATGCTAGAGCCATGGGATTTTATCTCACTTTAATTGGGACCTGTCAGGTGGTGAGGAGGTCTGCCTTTGCTTGATGGAGAAAATCTCCTTTCTGTCCTGCTGCAACATGATTAATTTACCCCCCAAATAATACCTCTGCTCAGAAGATCAGATGGAAAGTGTTGGATGGGGCAAATCCTTAGACTAGTAGGTCAGTTGTGCTACTGCCTGGGCAAGTCAGAAGTGCCAGAAACAGCAGCATTACAGATGTGATTCAGCTGGTGATGTTTTGGGGAAGAAGATCATTGCATGAGGGCTGGCTGCTTGTCAGCCCCTATGATCTGCAGTACCACTGGGAATGGGAAGGACAAAGATCTCTCTTTGAGCTGCCTATCTCCAGTGGGAAGACGTATGTGCCAGGTACAGCTAAGCCCACAGACAGTGGGTACTGTCAGTGGCATGTCCTAGTTTGATGTGAGTGACCATGTCATTAGTTGTTGTGAGACACAGGTACCAAACAGCACAGAAACTGGTTGAGGCACTTAGTGCCATGGTTTGGTTGATTAGATGATGTTGGGTGATAGGTTGGACTTGATCATCTCAAAGGTCTTTTCCAACCTGGTTGATTCTGTAATTCTGTAACTGTGAGACTGTTCAAGACCACACTAGAGTGTTTTCCTTCTCCTGTGGAGATTCCAGCTGGTACATTCAGATCCAACAAGAGATTTTTACATGTTGGGTCACCTGGTTTCTCTACAAATAGGTAAGTATAAATACACTAAACTTTCTTTGCATCCCCAACTCAGGGGAATACCATAATCAGTCACTTCCAGGAGCTATAAAGATTTAGAGATAGTGAATGCTATTTCTCTTTGCCCACTGAGAAGCTGCTTACATTTGCACAGGGCTCTTCTTGCCACAGGTTTGACCTGAGACAGCAGGCAGTCTATCCTGTAGCTATTACTTGAGCCTTTTTGCAAGTCTTTCTCATTTACTCTTGCATGGAAGAGATTCAAATCTTTGTGGGTTACTTTTAGCCCTGTCTACCTGCAACAGATAAGGTCTTTGTGTTTCTGTGTTTCCTTTTCTGTGATGGAGTCCCACACATATACTTAAGTGCAATGGGCCATGCTCCCTGAGAGACTCTCCAGCTGGCTCACAGTTTCCCACATCCTCCCTGTGCGCTCCCAACAGGAAGAGACACTGCAGCCAGCACAGTCCCCTGGCAAAGCACAGCCTGCACAAGGTGAGGCTAACATCAGATGGCTGTATTAATTTCTTTCTTGAGCACAAAGGGAAAATATCTTCCTCTCTTTGCAAGCTGACTGTATGTGCTGTAGATTATATCCATCATACCCCTGACTGTATTACCTGCATTAATCTAGTACAGCGTGGGATGAAAATGTGCCCCTGAGACTAAGCATGTACGTAATTTAACTACCAGCTGCCAACATGGATGCAAAGTTATCTCTTCAGACTATTCATAAAACCCTGTGGATCATGACATTAAGTAGATATCGTGTATGCCATGCAGGCATTACGTTTGTGCTAATGTGTTGACACATCATTATATTTCTCAACAAGGAAAATTAGAGCAGTGACATGAAATTTTGTCTTGCAAGCCTGAAGATTTGTTTTTATGGTTTTGGGAACCATCATTAAGACAGACTGTAATATGGGGTGTAACTATTACTAGGAAGAGCTATTTGTTCCTGAACCAAAGAAGACCAAATATAATGTCACAAATACTTGAAGGAAGACTTACATTTTATACACAGCAGCTGTGGCTAACCACCTCCTCTTCCAGGAGGTCTTCCAGGATGGTGGATACTGGCATCTGTGCAGGCTGCACCCTATTTCCCAGTCAGGGGAAGAGATAGGTGAGCACCACCATGCCCTGATTTTCATATGGAGAAGGTCTGGCTATGGAGAAGGTCTGGCTATAACAGTAGTGCACAATGCTGCGTGCTCTCTGCTCACCCAGGAGGCACCTGGGGATTATCTCCTTGCATGCATTTATTAAAACATATGTTTAGCAGTACTTGCTGTTCAATAAATACTCCTGATACCAAGTCAGACCTTCTGCATACTGCATACTGCTTTACACCCAGAAGTCTGTGTTTGATCACAGTAGGGTTTGTATTTTGCCACAAATAATGTTGTGCAGTGCAAATCCCTCCAGTCTCCATGTGAGACCACAAAGGCAGATAAACCATACCACTTTCCTTGCTCATTTGTTCTGTGGTTAATCATCTTTGTCCTTATAATTGTATGAGTTATTTCTAAATTAAGTGCACATGAGTTTAATTTCTAGCTGCAATTAATTTTTTGTTCTGTGATAGGTGAAGAAGGCATGTGGTACTGAGCATCTTCTCTACAATTCTCTGCAGCCTACTCTTTGATATAGGAACTGCAATAAGTGCTTTTAGCCTTGTGAGGTAGTTTCATTAGCCCTGTTTTTTTTTTAATTACTGTTATTAATCTTTTAAAAACTTCCCTGATTTTTTTTATCAGATTCTTGAGTTGAGCAAATTATTCCACCAGCAATTTCTGTGAACAGCAATGATCGGAGCTTCCAGCTGCTGCCTGCTTGTCTTCCTTGATGCCATCCCAGGTGAGACCTCGCTGCTCTCCAGCTTCTTCACTTTGATCCCTCATCCCTTGTGTTTCCAGAAGCCATGAAGACTGCATCTTTTGCTCCTAGATACAGAGCTTGATGTTAGACTGTCCCCAGCATTAAATTTTGCATTTCACTTGCTGACAGTCTGGGGAGAAAACAGATAAACATCTTGAGAATAAGACCTTGAAAAACAGGCTTCTCCCTGTGTCCTCTACTCTCATTACTGTGCTACAAAGGCTCCTTTGTGTTAATTTACTTTCCAATTCTTCAAAGCTGACCTTGCAATTGTAAGGAGAGAGTCATCAAGAGAAGTGAAAAGTGACTGTGTAGCATCCCTGATGTTATCTCAGGGGCTTGGGTACGCCCTTGGCTAGAGGACAGCCAGTCCAAACTCATCCAGCCTGAGGAGGGCTTGAATTAGTGTCTCCCCCTTTCCAGATGATTGCTCTGACCTTTCCTGTCACTTTCAGCTTAAAATCAAGAAGTGGGGTAGTGTCATGTACTCAGCAGAGCAAAATTCTCTTTTGGAGGGTGCATCTTGGGCTCCCTTAGGCATCTTGGTAGAATAGAATAGAATAGAATAGAATAGAATAGGATAGGATAGGATAGGATAGGATAGGATAGGATAGGATAGGATAGGATAGGATAGGAGTAGAGTAGGATAGGATAGGATAGGAGTAGGGTAGGATAGGATAGGATAGAATAGGATAGGATAGGATAGGATAGGATAGGATAGGATAGGATAGGATAGGATAGGATAGGATAGGATAGGATAGGATAGGATAGGATAGGATAGGATAGAATTAACCAGGTTGGAAGAGACCTTTGAGATCATTGAGTCCAACTTATCATCCCACACTATCTAATCAACTAAACCATGGCACCAAACACCCTATCCAGTCTCTTCCTAAACACCTCCAGTGATGGTGACTCCACCACCTCCCTGGGCAGCACATTCCAATGGCCAATCACACTTTCTATGAAGAACTTCTTCCTAACATCCAGCCTAAAAGAGAGGCATCCAGCCTGGTAGAGAGGCATTAGACTTAACTTTGTTTCAGGCAATTATAAATTACAAAATTTGGCCCATAGTTACTTCATCTCTTTCCATCTTTTGTTAATTATTTCTTTGAGACACAGGCAGCTGCTCCAGAGGTGAAATTTAAGGGCACATGAATGAACAAACGGTGGCCAATGGCATGCAGAACTGAAGCATTTCTGCATTGAATAATCATCGTGCATACTGGCAGGTCTCATAAACACCTCTGAAGAGAATTGCTAAGGCAGATCATAGTAAACCCTGACAGCTGAACTGTTTGTGTTGTGTGCTTTTTGCTTAAAAAAGCTGAACTGTGTCTTTTGATTTCATACTGCAACTGTGTTTTAGGAATAATGAAATAAAGAGAAAGCACACCAGACTTAAAGATCATAGGACAAAAATTCAGCAAGTTTCAGCTGCAGATATATATTTTTTTTTCTCCTAATGACCAGCTATTAGGAGAGGTTCAATAAGAAGGTCTTTCCTTTCAATACCAGCCAACATTTGTTTTCCTTGACCTTCCAGTTCTCTGAAGATTGCATTTTAGTCTAAACAGTTAATTTCAATACATGAAACAGTGGTTCCCTGTCTCTCTTTTAAAAGCATTTTCTAGCACTGTTCACATTTCTGACTCAGCCAAAATCTCCTCAATGAAGAGCTAAAAGGAGTCTCTGTTGAATTAGTTGGTTAGAAGCAGGCTGTAATGTGTATCCTGGAACTATGATGTACACTGGGGCTGATTATCAAAACCAGGTGGATATGCCAGGTGAATGTGTATCTGCCATAGATGGGATCGCTTACAAGGATTTGACTAGCATGAATTAAGAAGATACTTTATTTGAGGCAGCTTTGTACAGGAAAAACTCTGAGATTCTTTCCAGCATAGTTAAACAAAAAAGTATATTGTTTCTGTTGCTGTATTATTCTCTTTGCATGCACACACAGAAAAAAACAACCTCCAAAACCCCCCCAAACCCAACCAAGCAAACAACCAACTGAAAAAGCAGATACCCTTTGCCTTCCAAGTGGTACAACTGGACATTTAATGACCTGTGGAATATGGTCCATGACAGGAAAACAGTCACTGTCACCTAAAATTTATAAAAACTCTTCTAGCTGAAAGGCAGAACAGAAAGTTCCAGGCTTTGTTTTGCATGTCTTGCATGTCTAGGCGATCCATCTCACTTTTATGGGCTGTCTGCCTCTTCACTCCTGATATTTTCCTACGTGCACACAGGGACAGAGCCTAATAAAAGTCAAATTAATTTCAAACAAAGAGATATTTTCCTCCAGCATTGCTTTTCTTTCTCCAAAAAGAAAGCCTTTAGTGAAAAAAAAATCTTATTAAAGCCAAAGACAATGCCTCTGTTCATCATTTATCCAGTAGAGAAATTCTTCACCCAGAAAAGTATGTAAGGCTCACTGAATGCATATTGCTATTTCTGCTATGATAGTGGGACCAGATGGACTTTTGATCTGACCTATTGTGGAAGTTGAATTGGGTTTTAATTTTTATTAAAGATGCATTGAATGGAATAAGAATTCTTAGAGGCTTCATTGTAGTTCTGCAGATCAAGAAATGTATGTCCCAGCTGTTGTCCCTTTATACCCTTCCATGAAATATGAATAGGAATTTTTATTAGAATAAACCTTTATTAGAATAAACCAAACCAGGTTGGAAGAGACCTTCAAGATCATCGTGTCCAACCCATCAACCAATCCAACCCACCCAAACAGCTAACCCATGGCACCAAGCACCCCATCAAGTCTCCTTCTGAACACCTTCAATGACGGCGACTCCACCACCTCACCGGGCAACCCATTCCAATGGGCAATCACTCTCTCTGTATAGAACTTCTTCCTAACATCCAACCTGAACCTCCCCTGGCGCAGCCTGAGACTGTGTCCTCTTGTTCTGGTACTGGGTGCCTGGGAGAAGAGACCATCATCCGCCTGTCTACAACCTCCCTTCATGTAGTTGTAGAGAGTGATAAGGTCACCCCTGAGTCTTCTCTTCTCCAGGCTGAGCAACCCCAGCTCCCTCAGCCTCTCCTCATAGGGCTTGTGTTCTGAACCCCTCACCAACTTTGTTGCTCTTCTCTGGACTCGTTCCAGCAAGTCAACATCCTTCCTAAACTGAGGGGCCCAGAACTGGACACAGTACTCGAGGTGTGGCCTAACCAGTGCAGTGTACAGGGGCAGAATGACCTCCCTGCTCCTGCTGGCCACACTGTTCTTGATGCAGGCCAGGATGCCATTGGCCCTCTTGGCTGCCTGGGCACACTGCAGGCTCATGTTCAGCCTACCATCAACCAGCACCCCCAGGTCCCTCTCTACCTGGCTGCTCTCCAGCCACTCTGACCCCAGCCTGTAGCACTGCATGGGGTTGTTGTGGCCAATGTGCAGAACCCGGCACTTGGATGTGTTAAATCTCATGCCGTTGGATTCTGCAGGATTTGTTGCAGGACATATTAAAAGGACATATCTGCATATGCCTTTTGCACATTAGATGCAAGCAATAAAATCTCTTCTTGAGGAATAATAATTGCTTTCTGTGTCCATTAGTCAGTACTCATCGTTCTCCTCCTGTTGCATCACGCAGAGTGTGTGGCTGGCATCACCTGACCTGCATGGTCAATCACACAGTCCCAAAAGCCATTGGCACACATCACAGACAATCAGCTGCCTAAAAATGACTCAGAAATAATGGGTTGTATGGAGTACTTCACAAAACTACTAGCTGAGAAAGGGCCAGATTCATTAGGAACATTTACTTATTGGTGTTAAAAACTCAGCTGGTGAATTTTGTGTTTTAAATTAATTGTGCTTGGGGAAGGCTTCCTAAGCTGCTGCATTTGGGTCACAGCGGACTGGTTCCATATTCTCTTTGGTTTTTACTGGTTTTATTGGGCTGTGGCTCATTTGTTTCTTTTGGCTTCTCTGCTCTCAACAGTCTCTTTGCCTTTCCTGCAGTATGTCTGCTAATTTGAGGGTGCCAGCAAGAATGCTTCTCCTGTGTGGTAGGGACCTTGACAGGCAGGACAGATGGGCAGAGTCCAACGGCATGAATTTTAATGCATCTAAGTGCTGGGTTCTACACACTGGCCACAACAGCCCCATGCAGTGCTACAGGCTGGGGTCAGAGTGGCTGGAGAGCAGCCAGGCAGAGAGGGACCTGGGGGTACTGGTTGACAGCTGGCTGAACATGCGCCAGCAGTGTGCCCAGGTGGCCAAGAAGGCTGATGGCATCCTGGCCTGCATCAGGAACAGTGTGGCCAGCAGGAGCAGGGAAGTCACTGTACCCCTGTCCTCAGCACTGGTCAGGCCACACCTTCAGTCCTGTGTCCAGGATACCTATGCACAATTGAGTGCCTCATTTTCCTTTTTCTTTGTGAGTCCTTTGGGGGATACAGTGCACTTCCACACATAGCTGCTTCTTTAAGTTGCACACATCTCCTGCAGCTTATCTCCTCCCTCCTTAGTTGTTTCCATAGTGAAAATGACCTCATTTCTGCAAAAATTGATCCCTTAGCTTTTCTCTCTTGCTCAGGCTTCCTTGATGACTTGAAGTCCATCTCAGTTACTGTTTGATGGGACTCTAATTTGCTTCATCAAGTGACAGTTCCCTACCAGAACAGTCAGTTGGTGACTACTTGGTGAAAAGCCAGCTCCTATATCCTGCACCATAGTCATTTTATTGCCTAAGAAAATGCCTCTGAAATGGGCAGTCTCCAAAGTTCATTAGCTCTTCTCTGCTAGTCCTAGCCCCAGTGCAAGCAGTTCTGCCATCTTCTGGGGATTTGCTTCTGTGTGAAGCACCCCACGGAGAACACCCAGCATCCCTTGGAGATGTTACAGTGCAAAACATCAAGAAGTCAGAAAATTCTTCACTTTCAGTAACCTTAGTGATCTGTGTATAGAGCTACAGTGTGCCTAAAGCAGATGATTAAGACTCAGTCTTTTAAGACTGGTAGAGGATCAATTTTTTTTCAAAGCTTGGTCTGAGAATGAACAGCAGCAGTTTCCAGTTTTCAGTCTCTGTGACAGTTTTAAGTTAAATCAAAGTGAATATGTTTTTATGCTTTTCCTAAATATGTTTTCACTCCTCCTTTAGTAAACACATCCAAAGAATAGACCAGGCTAGGGTTGATAAAACATTTGTTTTTCTTTTACCTGTAATAGGATCAAGTGCTCCAAAGTCCTTGATTTGCACATGACAGGGAGGTGGTGGAGTCACCATCCCTGGAGGGGTTCAAGAGGGGATTGGATGTGGCACTTGGTGCCATGGTTTAGTCATGAGGTCTGCGGTGACAGGTTGGACTTGAGGATCTATGAGGTCTCTTCCAACCTTGGTGATTCTGTGATTCACTCTGAAAGGAAGCATCTGGCTGAATGACACCCTTGCACCTTCCCAAGGGGTCAATTTACTGTAAATGAATGACTTATAAACGCCTGGCTTTGCTTCAGAATACCAGTTTCTTTTACTGAATGGGCATAATTCCCTTATGCATCAGCCTCACCCTTAGGCAAGCTGCTAAATAAATAATTTATAACAACATGAGGGAAAAAAGTGAGCAGCTTAGGAACGGGTGACACTCCCAAGCAATCTCTGCTTTTTCATACCGTAAAGACTTTGTCTTTTTTTTATCCCCAAGTCAACTACCACTACTATTTCAGATAGATGCCCCAATAACCTTTCATATTCCCTGCAGATCTTTCCTTGTCACAGAGAATCCAAAAGCAGTACTCTCAAAGAAATCAACACCTCCCCCCCTTTTTTTTTTCCCTGTAAAAGCTCACTTCTTGATCTTCTCCAAGGGAATAGAGTACAACTGCCAAGTCTTTGTTCCACACGTAGCAAAGAGCAGCCACTGTGACTAGAAGAGACCAGATAAAAGAAGCTTATTTTCCATGCAACCTAATTTTATTTCTATATCTTTATATTTATAAATTCTCCTTTGTTAGTATCTGGGCTATACAAAAAGTGAATAAAAGGGATACTTAGGTCTATCTTGTTCCTGTCAGATTCAGCCATGGGGAGACTTCACAGTTAGAATAGGGTAGGGTAGGGTAGGGTAGGGTAGGGTAGGGTAGGGTAGGGTAGGGTAGGGTAGGGTAGAATGGAATGGAATGGAATAGAATAGAATAGAATAGAATAGAATAGAATAGAATAGAATAGAATAGAATAGAATAGAATAGAATAGAATTAACCAGGTTGGAAGAGACCTTTGAGACCATCGTGTCCAACCCATCATCCAACACCATCTAATCAACTAAACACGGCACCAAGCACCCTATCAAGTCTCCTCCTAAACAGTGATGGTGACTCCACCACCTCCCCAGGCAGCCCATTCCAATGGGCAATCACTCTCTCTATGAAGAATTTCTTCCTAACATCCAGTCTAAACCTCCCCTGCTGCAGCTTGAGACTGTGTCCTCTTGTTCTGGTGCTGGTTGCCTGGGAGACGAGACCAGCCCCTCCCTGTCTACAACCTCCCTTCAGGTAGTTGTTCACCCCATAAAGGATGAACAGGAGGCTTGGATTCCCTCAGATATCTGCCATTGCATATCAGCTGATTCACTTAAGACAAGTCACTCATACAAACAATTGCCTTCTTGCAGCAAGTCCTTTGAGACTGTTGTTGCTCACAAAGCGGTCAGAACCTCAGCTGTGCACCTCTTCTGAAGGACTGTTTCTTGTGTGGCACTGTAGCTTCAGATGCTATGTGGAAACACTATAAACACTTCCATTGGATAATGAATTAAGGGGGCAACGCATGGATTGCTTCACTTTCTTTTCTCTTTTAGGTCCTGTAACTTCATTTGCCATTGCTAAAATCCGATGAGATGAATCCCATGACTGGAGTGCGGTTATTAAAGGCTATGGGCTATTCAGAAGGACAGACAAAGAAGGAGGGGAAGAGACATTGCCTTCTGTGTTAATAAATGGATAGAATGTGAGGGACTACCTTTGAAAAATAGCCATGAGCAGTAGGTTGGAAGCTTATGAGTAAGAATTAGAGACCAAGGTAACAAAGAAGGTCTTATGGCTGGTGTCTACTACTGGTTGCTCAATCATGAGGAGTCTTCTGACAAAGTCTTCTTAATCCAGCCAGAGAAGGCTTTGCACTTGCAGGTTCTTTTCCTGCTGGGGGACTTCAAGCACAGCAAAATCTGCTTGAAAAGTAGCATGATTGCTGTAGGCAATGCAGGAGACTCCTGGAGGCTAACTTCTTAAGCTGGATAATAGACAGCCTTACCAGGAGGATAGAGCTGAACCTGGCAAGGGATGAAAAGGCTTCTACAGGTACATCAAAGAGAAATGGAAGGTTAAAGAAAGCATATGCCCTCTGATGAGCAAGACTGGCAAGCTAGTAACAATGGACGAGGAGAAGGCTGAAGTACTCAGCAACTTGTTTTTTGTCTCAGTCTTCAATGGCAAACTCTATTCTCACACCACCTGAGGGTCAAGTGCTGGGTCTTGCACTTGGGTCACACAAACCCCATGCAATGCTACAGGCTCGGGGCAGAATGCTTAGAAAGAAGCCTTGCAGAAAAGAACTAGGGAATGCTGGTTGACAACTGTGTGAACATGAGGCAGCAGTCTGCTCAGGTGGCCAAGGTGGCCAACAGCATCCTGGATTGTATCAGGAATAGTGTGGCCAGCAGGAGTAGGGAAATGATCATGCCCCCTGTACTCATCACCTGTAAGGCTGCACCTTGAGTACTGTGTTTGGTTTTGGGCCCCTCACTACAAGAGAAATATTGAGGTGCTGGAGTATGTCCAGAGAAGAGCAACAAAGCTGGTGAACGGTCTAGAGAACAAGTCTTACAAGGAGTGGTACTGAGGGAACTGGGATGGTTTAGTCTCGAGAAGAGGAGGCTGCGGGGAGATCTTACTGCTCTCTGAAACTACCTGAAAGAAGGTTCTAGTGAAGGGGGTAATGATCTCTTCTCCCCAGTGGTAAGTAATACAATGAAAGGAAATGGCTTGAAATTGCACAAGGGGAGGTTTAGATTGGATGTGAGGAAAAAATTCTTAACAGAAGAGTGGTTAGGCATTGGAACACCTTACCCAGGTAGGTGGTAGAGTGGCCTCCCCTGGTTAAAAAACCTTGTGGACATGACACATAGAGACATGGTTTAATGCCCATGGTGTTAGCTCAGTAGTAGGACTCAAAGATCTTAGAGGTGTTTTCCAGCTGAAACAATTCTATAGTTCTGTGATCCTGTGCTGAGGCACATGGAGGATAGGGGGATAATTTGAGACGGTCAGCATGGCTTTAACAGAAGCAAGTCCTCCCTAACCAGCCTAGTGGCTTTCTATGATGGAGTGACAACATCAGTGGGTGGGGGAAGAGTTACAGTTGTCATCTAACTGGATTTCTGTAAAGTCTTTGATTTGGCCTTCCACAACATCCTTCTCTGAACTGGAAACATGGATTTGATGGGTGGACTGTTCAGTAGCTAAGGAATTGGATGGGTGGTCATATCTAGAGGATAGACATCAATGACTTGATGTCCAGATGGAAATTGGTGACTAATAGTGTCCCTCAGGTGTCTGCAAAGGGACCAGTTCTATTTAATATCTTAACCAATGAAAAGGACAGCAGGATTAAGTATACCTGCAGCACATTTGCAGATGACACCTAGATGAGTGGTGTGGTTGATATACCAGAGGGAAGGGATGTCATCCAGAGGGACCTGGACAAGCTGAAGAAGTGGACTCAGGGGAACCTTACAAGGTTCAACAAGGCCAAGAGCAAGGTTCTACACCTGGGTCAGGGCAATCCTTGGTATCAATGCAGGCAGGGGGATAAATGGATTGAGAGTAGGAAAACTAAGCAGGAGGTTTCTGCAGGAGGCTCCCTCTTCTCAGCAAACTTTCCCCTTTGTAATGAGTGTGATACTCATGGTCTGGGATACATGGTCCAGTAATCTGTCCTGGTTGACTCAGGACTGCTAATGGTCTGTAGTCCATAGGTGGCCTGTGATTCTTTCCCAGGATAAGCAGGACAAAGGGGAAGGTAGGACTTCAGACATGTCTCTGTATTCCTCTTTCGTTAATTTATGCTTGCAAAATTGAAGACTTTTTGGGCCACTGCTGGAAATTCCAAGGTCCATCAGCTGAGTTTGAGAGACTCACTGGCATCACCAACAGGGCAGTTATATTTATCCTTTACATAGCCAGTTATTGTTGTGTAAAGTGGGAAAAGGCTAGGCCAGCACATGTTAGAGAATTATCTCAGCTTTAGGCACGTTCTCCCAATGATTGTTTTCAGTGAAAATGCGCATACAAGTAATTGCATGGCAACAAGCACACATAAATGTTGTACAGTGAGGCAACACAAACTGCTTCTCATTCCAGGACAGGCCAGGTGCTGGAAAAGGGGTAAGACCTGGTTTAGCTTTGTTTGCTATTTACTTCCACACAGCATGCCACATCCTGGAGTCAGTGCTTGAGGTGTGTTGGAGAAGCCCTAGGTATCTGTCCCAAGGACATTTGCCAACTTACAATGTCTATGAATTCACAAAACCCTGGGGAAGCTCATGACTACCTCTAGAGAAAACACCTACATGTGCAGTCCCAGCATACAAGAGTTTGGGTGTCCCTGTTCCACCAAACATCAGAGTTGCAGAACATTTTAAAGTGATTGTGGAAGAGCTAGCAGTGAATTAATCAGTGTATGATTCCTTCCCCCATAGAGAGTAGTACTTGAGTGGGAAATTATTCAAAACAGGCAGAATGAAGTAGATGTTATCAGTCTGACTGTCATCCTGTTCAGTTTGGGGAATCCTGACTGGTCCCTAAGGAAAGAGAAATCACATTCTTTGCTTCACATTGTGCTGGGAAGGGGTGGTGTGTTCAAATATGGGAATACGTTGTATTGGATAGATGGCAGGGCAAAAGGACTCTTAATGAGCAGCCTGCTTGCTGAAGTAGGTAATGGTACAAGCTCAGCTGAAAATTTCTGAAAGAGAAGACAAATAACAAAGAACTGGCAAGGCAACTTTTTCACTTCCTCTGCAAGTAGCTACAAGTTCTATCTCTTGCAAGTTACCAGTTCTGGCACCTTTTATATGTGACCTTTTTAATAACAAGGGCCCAGATCAGTTCTTTGGAGTTAACTACTTGGATTAATCTATGACAAAGTCTGAAGTCAAAACATGGAAGGAAAGGTTGATTAAAAATACTCTTCATCACTATCAAACAGTGATCTGTATCTTCTCATGTCTGCCCTTTAGTTTCTGATGCTCTTTAGATTTATGATGGAGTGCTGACTGAAAATGATAAATATTGGACACTGGAAATACTGTTTGCCAGCCTGCATAATATGAGCAGCCACTCCATCAGTGGAATTGATTCCAGGTTTAAATATACTTTCTGATGCTTCTTCTACCCCAACACCCTTTCTTTCATGCCTCTTTCTGAGATACTATCTTATCATGAGATACTTGATATATAGGATAGGATAGGATAGGATAGGATAGGATAGGATAGGATAGGATAGGATAGGATAGGATAGGATAGGATAGGATAGAATTAACCAGGTTGGAAAAGACCTTTGAGATCATTGAGTCCAACTTATCACCCAACATCATCTAATCAACTAAACCATGGCACCAAGCAACCCATCCAGTCTCTTCCTAAACACCTCCAGTGATGGTGACTCCACCACCTCCCCAGGCAGCACATTCCAATGGCCAATAACTCTTTCTATGAGTACCTTCTTCCTAACATCCAGCCTAAACCTCCCCTGGTGCAGCTTGAGACTGTGTCCTCTTGTTCTGTTTGTGGTTGCCTGGGAGAAGAGTCCAACCCCCACCTGGCTATAACCTCCCTTCAGGTAGTTGTAGGGAGCAATAACGTCTCCCCTTAGCATCCTCTTCTCCAGGCTAAGCAACCCCAGCTCCCTCAGCCTCTGCTCATAGGACTTGTGCTCCAAAGCCCTTACCAGCTTTGTTGCCCTTCTCTGGACAGCTCCCAGCAAGTCAACATCTTTCCTAAACTGAGGGGCCCAGAATTGGATACATGTGGAACAACTTGTGAAAGTGATGTGGAAAGGTACCCAGGAAAGGTAAAGAAGCCAAATTTATTCCTATCAAGAAGTGGTTGTGTCCCAGCCACCATGGGTCAGGCCAGTGACTTGATTAAACTTGAATCTGAACATGGGTGCAGCAATGGTATAGACATAGTAGTGCTGCAAAAGATCCTGTATTTGATTTCCCTATAAGGCTCAGTTTATCAAGGTTTTCAGACCATGATTTTACAGATCATGTCTATGAATATCATCAGAATTCAACAGCAGACATGCTTTATCTCTGGATCACAGAACAACTTTCACTTACGTGATTGCTTTCTGCATAGATCTGTTGCCCATGGTGGAGGAGGCAGAAGGCATTTCCCCAAGAGGGATCCAATATTTACCTTTTGCAGGAGGCTGTTCTATCTACCAGATTATAAATTCTGCTGTGGCAATTACTTTCTATTACTCCCTGCAGATGTGTACATCTCTATAGGAAAGCACTGCAGCTTAATTGGATCAAAACCTTGGAGCATGAAAGGAAGAATGCTTTTGTTGCTAAATAGTCAGATTATTAACATAGAGAGGAGTCTTCAGTTAAGTTTTTTTTGCACTAAGGCATGTTACACAATTTACCCAGTAAGTGAGCAAATGCATAATAATGCAGTATAAACTGAGAACTCCTTGTGTAATGAGATTGGCTCTCACATCCCTCCAGTTCTAGGTTAAATCCCATGAAGATTTGGAATCATGGACATAAAATAAAATTCAAACATATATCAGGTAGGAATGGAGTGCCCTGGTGACAAGAATGGGCATGGCTTTGAGTGAAGAAGAGTGAGCTCAAGTCTCCTTTCTCTTTGAGCCAGAACACAGTTGCAGTGAAGCTCAACTACATCCTCAAGACATGTTTTCAGTGTCAGGACTCGGGGTGGATTTTTACATCTGTCCTGGTGAAGCTGTTCCAATTTATGTCAGTCCATAATTGCCAGAGAACTAACAAGAATAACCAACTCACTGAACTTCACAGATAAGTCACTCAGGCTGGAGGAAAGGGAATAATAATTTGTATTCACCCTGTATTCCAAGGAGTCTGTCTATGTACAAGATAGAAGCACATCCTATAACATCTGTGCTTCAACATCCCATAACATCTGTCTTCAGAAAGCTGATTCTTAGTGCAGCTGTTTCTCACAAGTCATTAAGGAAGGAGTTTGGTGCTCATCTTAACCAACAAAAAAAGAGTTGGATCAGTTATGTGGAATTCAGATAATTATACCTCAAACTTCTTGTGTATTCCAGGTTTCAAAAGTCCTAAAATATGAGCGTGTTTGTATTTGGTGGGGTAGGAGAAGTGTATAACTGTTGGTGGTTTTGTTCTGTTTGTTTGTTTGGTGGTGTTCTGCCTCAACTGGTGCTCAGTTACTTACAGACTCAGGGAAGGCTGAAATGTTTCATTTTTTAAATGCCATTTCCAGAATATGAACATTTCCAAAATGTTTGGCTTCTTTTGGAGGAACTGCTGCACTTTGGCCACAATAACCCCATGCAGAGCTACAGGCTGGGGTTGGAGTGGCTGGAGAGCTGCCAAACAGAAAGGGACCTGGGGGTGCTGATTAAGAGCCAGCTGAACATGAGCCAGCAGTGTGCCCAGGTGGCCAAGAAGGCCAATGGCATCCTGGCCTGCATCAGGAACAGTGTGGCCACCAGGAGCAGGGAAGTCAGTGTGCCCCTGTACTCAGCACTGCTTAGGCCACACCTGGAGTACTGTGTCCAGTTCTGGGCCCCTCAATTTAAGAAGGACATTGAGACTCTTAAACGAGTCCAGAGAAGGGCAATAAAACTGGTGAGGGGTTTGGAGCACAAGCCCTATGAGGAGAGGCTGAGGGAGCTGGGATTATTTAGCCTGGAGAAGGGGAGGCTCAGGGGAGACCTTATTGCTGTCTACACTTCCTGAAGGGTGGTTGTAGCCTGGAGGGGGTTGTTCTCTTCTCCCAGGCAACCAGCACCAGAGCAAGAGGACACAGTCTCAAGCTGCACCAGGGGAAGTTTAGGCTTGCGGTGAGGAGAAAGTTCTTCACAGAGAGAGTTGTTAGCAATTGGAATGTGCTGCCCAGGGAGGTGGTGGAGTCACCGTGCCTGGAGGTGTTCAAGAGGGGATTGGACGTGGCACTTGGTGCCATGGTTTAGTCAGGAGGTCTGTGGTGACAGGTTGGACTTGATGATCTTTGAGGTCTCTTCCAACCTTGTTGATTCTTTGATTCTGTGAAGAGAGGGCATGCAGAGGGAGGTTAGTTTGAAGAAAATCCCATCACAGCCCAGCTGCTGAAACCACAAAACTGCTGTTTTGGTAGTAACCTGCTCCTTCCCTTCCTTTGTTCTCAGAGTAAAAATGTTAGAAGATTATAATCAGGAATGACAAACTAGATGTAAAAATAATAACATGACTTGCAGTTAGTGCTTAACAGGTTCCTATTATTTGCCTTCAGGTTTTCTTTTGGGAGATTCTTTACAAAGAACTTGTCTTTGCTGGGGCTGGTTCCTCATATCCCATAACGGCTGCCCCAGCACTTAAGCTAATGGAGAATTTTCATTATCTCTCTCTCAAAATACCACAGTGATGAGCACTGGGGAAATGGCTATTAATCATTTGTCAGAAGCAACAGAATTTATTGGGGGTTTTTCAGCCATTTAACCACATGAGAACAAGAGCACAAAAGTACAAACTTCACCTGGACAGACTGCTCAGTGTTTTATATTGTTTCTCACAGAAATGTCTTGGATAAGTCTCTTTAAATGATGATTAAAAGTGTCCAGATCGTTGAGCAAAGGAGTAGTCCAGTGAGTTGCTTAGCTGCCATGAGCTCTGTCACCTCATTCCAGCATGGATGACTAAAAAGAAAAGCAAAAATGTGTATGTATAGAACATATCTGTACCCTAAGGTAGGCATGAGCTCACTGTGCTTCCCAGCCTCTCGCTCTGGGTGAAGGCTCACTAGCAATATTATTAACTGTGGTGCTGTCATTTCTGCATTTGCATGGGAATCATTTGCAGGTTTAATGACAGACCCACCCTCTCCCATGGGCTGAGCTCGCCTTGTTGTGGAACTGACTAATGCAAGGTCTGTTGGTGACTGCAAGGCATTGCTTTCCCCTTTTCTTCAGGTGCTTGTTGTCTTCAGCCTTGATTCTTACAGCAAACCATTCACTTATTCTGAATTACCAGCAAATCCATTTATAAGCAGACATCATAAATCACCTTTTCCAGTATTCTATTAGTCAAAATATGATTAATTAGGTTTGAGTTCTTTTACTTCTGAGTAATTTGCCTACTTATGAACTAAAATTTAAATAATTATAGCCCTCTCAGAATATTTTTAAGAAAGACCCATCAAGGATGAAGTTGAATTTTCAATGCCTCATTTAGCGTGCTGCAAGGAAGGAAAAGAAACTTATTAAAATATTTTGTGTTGGAGCTTTGGATTTGAAAAGAGAGACCTAGAATTGGGATGAGTAATTAAGTTCACATTTAGCACAAATAAAACACAGAGGGTTGTGAGGAAGTTTGAAAAATAAAAAAGCCCACAGAGAGCTGTACCTTTGGTGCTGTAATTACATTGGTATTTTTGTGTTATTATAGTTATTATCTTGCCAATACCCCTGACAAAAAAGCCCCTATTAAATCATCTGAAGTTGATAGTGGTTGCAAATGTATGTCTGTGTGTGCAGCAAAACTGGGAAAAGTTGTAGAAATATTGAACCAGGTTCTGATTCCACGTAGTCCCAAATTCTTCAACAACTTAGCTGTAGCTACAGCAGCATAAGTTTCACCTGGTATCTGTGAGCATTTCAACAGAGATCAACTTGAGAATGATCTCACTCATGACAGGCATGGCTACTTACCCTTCAGGCTGTAGGACTTCCTCTGAACATGGACCAGCAGTGTGCCCAGGTGGCCAAGAAGGCCAATGGCATCCTGGCATGCATCAAGAATAGCTGGCTAGCAGGAGCAGGGAAGTCATTGTGCCCCTGTACTCAGCACTGCTTAGGCCACACCTTGAGTCCTGTGTCCAGTTTTGGGCCCCTCAGTTTAAGAAGGACATTGAGACTCTTGAACGTGTCCAGAGAAGGGCAATGAGGCTGGTGAGAGGCCTCAAGCACAAGCCCTATGAGGAGAGGCTGAGGGAGCTGGGATTGTTTAGCCTGGAGAAGAGGAGGCTCAGGGGAGACCTTATTGTTGTCTACAACTACCTGAAGGGAGGTTGTAGCCTGGAGGGGGTTGGTCTCTTCTCCCAGGCAACCAGTACCAGAACAAGAGGACACAGTCTCAAGCTGCACCAGGGGAAGTTTAGGCTCGAGTTGAGGAGAAAGTTCTTCACAGAGAGAGTTGTTAGCCATTGGAATGGGCTACCCAGGGAGGTGGTGGAGTCCCCATCCCTGGAGGTGTTCAAGAGGGGATTGGATGTGGCACTTGGTGCCATGGTTTAGTCATGAGTTCTGTGGTGACAGGTTGGACTTGATCTTTGAGGTCTCTTCCAACCTTGTTGATTCTGTGATTCTCTGAAGTCATCTGCCAAGAGCAAGCAAGTGAATTATTGGTTGCAAACTCAAAGTCAGATAAATATATTGAATGCTGTAGTACTGCCAGGACATTGGCTTGGCTTACAGTCCTCTCTGCTCACCAGCTGTGAACAATGAATGAGTCTCCTGAGAGATTCTTCAGTGTTGCTCTTGGCTGCAGGAAATTAATATGAAAGAATGAGGCTGGAAGAGCAAAGTCTGATGCTGGTCACTGTTCCTTGCTTGCAAAATGTGTGTGACCAGGGACAGGTGAGGTTTGGGGGCTGCAGAAACAGCCTAGTCATAACCTAGTTGGCTCCAACAGAGGTGTTCCAAGGTTGCTTTGATTCCGCTGAGGTGACAGCTGAGCCAGATACACACTAAGTGTTGCTACTCAAAAGTTTCCATCACTCCTGTTATTGTTGATTTTTATTAGTGCAAAAACATTTAATTTACTGAAGAGGATAAAAATTAATTCTGAGGCAAGAAAGTTCTTCACTGGGAGAGTCATTCACCATTGGAATGGGCTGCCCAGGGAGGTGATGGAGTCACCATCACTGGAGGTGCTCAAGAGGGGATTGGACGTGGCACTTGGTGCCATGGTTTAGTCATGAGGTCTGTGGTGACAGGTTGGATTTGATGATCTTTGAGGTCTCTTCCAACCTTGGTGATTCTGTGATTCTGAGTGAAAGAGCAGAGAATGTGTTAGAATTTAGCCAAAACAATGCAGCCAAGATCAAGCAGAAACAATTTGGTGTCTCCCAGAGCAAAGAAGTCAAAAGAGAGACGTATCATTTACAGAACTAATTCTTATGATAGGGAATTGTTTAGAGCTATCATTGTTTTCCTTCTTGCACCCAATAGTGATTTGTTTGCATTTTACTACTTTCTGTTCAAGATCTGTGGAAAATTTTAAAGGTGCAGCCTAAAACTACCTAAACTTTATACCGGTAAGAGACATCATCCAAAACTTCTGATCAGATATAATGCATCTGAAATATCAATACAACTTGAGCAGAAGGTAGGCAACAGCCTGGAGATCTGAGGCAATCTGAGAAGAAAGCATTTTGGCATAGACTGTATAATACATTTAGCACCAGATTCACAGCAAGTAATAGCATCTGGAGAAGGACAGAAGAAGGCTGACTAGGTATGTATGAGCCCCAGGGTTTCCATCACCTTGGTCAGGGCACCAGAAAAGTCTCTCTGCTCTACTAAAATGAGTTTTTAATTAAATATTTGTGCCCTTTCCATTTCCTGTTTGTCCAAAATTGGCCACTGGATACAGAGGTCATCAGGCAAACGTAGGGAGGTTCATGCTCTCAAGCAGGCAGTGCAATAGCATATGCCACAAGTTTCTTGAAAACCATGTTAACAAAATGCCATAACTGCAGCAAAACTGTAGCTGAATGCTGTTAACTGTGGCAAGCAACACTCTTAGACAGGTTTCCAGAGGGAAGATTCTAATTTAAGACATTTTCTTCCTTAGTGCTTAAATGAATAATTGCAGCAGCATGGTCTGGTTCCCAAGGTGCAAGAAATCTGGGCAGCTCGTTGCTCTAAATGTGTTTTCTACGGACTGCTACCTGTTTGATATTAAGATTCACTCAGAAGGAGACAGCAGCCCTCATATCATCTCTGTTCACGCATCTGTCTATTCTAAACACAGCTCAGGGCATGAACTCTTGAGGTATTGGAGCTTTTGATTTTGAGAAACCCAAGACAAATTCTCTTTGGCCTAGTAATGTGCCTGGAAACAAGGTTCCTGGTTTTGCAGAACTAGTAAGCAGCAAATCAGGGTGTAAGACATTTTTCAGTCACATGTGGTAGATATCTCCACTGTAAAATCCACAGGATCTGTCTCCTAGTCTGGTTTCATTAATTCTCTTGAGGAGCAAGTGTCTGCCTGTCTGTGTGGGTAGGGAACCTTCTGTTGCATCAACACCATGGTATGTGCTTTCTGTGGTATGTTCCTGTTTGTAAGCACCTCATGCCCCAAGACTTGCTTTATGCAATGTTCCTGGCTGGATTAGCTGCGGAGCAGCTGCCTCACTGGTATCAGTGCTCATCCCAGCCACAGCACTGTGATACCACTTGAGGTTTCTTCCCTCAACAGAGGAAGCTTTTCCCCTTGTTGTCATCCATGTTTTGCACAAACCCCAGACAGCAGCAGATGTTTGGGCACTGTCCTGGATGGACAAAAAGCCTCAAAATTACTCTGAATCAGACAATGAGGCAGAAGTTAGTAGATCTGGTTCTTTAGGCTTGCTTGAACATGTCTCAGAGCCAGAATGAGCCAGGTGGGCATGCTTTTGGCCACGTTTGGAAAGAAGGCTTTCTATAGTCTGCAATACCAGGGTTTTATCCCTAGCTCTGTGTTGCTACTGGCCATTATTGCCTCGGGAAATCTCTAAGTATCAGCCCAAAGAACCAGAGCCTTGTCTTGCAATTGTCCACACTCTGGAAGGAACCACAAGCTTCACTTGGAAGCTGAACTGTGTTTCAGTTTCCCCCAGACAAGACAGCAAGGATCCCTGGCTATTTTCAGCGTTGTAAAGCCCAGAGGACAGACACGCGTCTTGCGAGCCAAGAGGCGAAACCCCAGAGGCGCTGAGTCCCCGGGACAGTTTCGCTTGACTGGAGAAAGGAGCGAGCGCTGCTGCAAAAGGATTACAGCCGAGAAACCTCCTCTCTACAAAGCTTTCAGCTGCAAACCCTTTGGGAACAAATTCTGCCTCAGTAATAAGCTGCAGACACCAACAGAAAGTGAAACGGTGCTCCTGCAGCTTCCATGTGGTTTCATAGTTTCATAGTTTCATTCAGGGTTGGAAGGGACCACAAGGATCATCTAGTTCCAACCCCCCTGCCATGGGCAGGGACACCCCACACTAGATCAGGCTGGACAGAGCCTCATCCAGCCTGCTCTTAAACACCCCCAGGGACGGGGCCTCGACCACCTCCCTGGACAACCCATTCCAGGGTTTCACCACTCTCATGGTGAAGAACCTCCTCCTCACATCCAGCCTGAATCTCCCCACCTCCAGCTTCATGCCATTCCCCCTAGTCCTATCACTACCTGAGATCCTGAGAAGTCCTTCCCCTGCCTTCCTGTAGGCCCCCTTCAGATACTGGAATGCGACAATTAGGTCACCTCGGAGCCTTCTCTTCTGCAGACTGTACAGCCCCAACTCCTTCAGTCTGTCCTCATAGGAGAGGTGCTCCAGCCCTCTGATCATCCTTGTGGCCCTTCTCTGGACACGTTCCAGCACCTCCACATCCCTCTTGTAATAGGGGCTTGCATCCCTCTTGTAATAGGGTAATGGTTGGGGCCATTTTGGTTTGTCTAGACCTTAACGTGTGCCATGAGGTATCAGGATCAGTGAGGGATTACAATATCTGATTCTTATAAGCATCTGTTGAAGGTCTGTTGCCTTAGGGCATTCTAGAGTTCCCCCACCCTGTTGTGGGCAACCGCCGGCTTCAGTGCCGAGGTTGCTTTTCTTTAGAGTTTAAAGTGCTGTTTGTTGTTTCTGGATTGTTGTACATATTGTCTAAATTGTTACTTGTTCCTGCTGGTGAGGGATCTGTTCCACGACCCAACCCTTCGAATCTGTAAATAGGTTTTGATCAAATTTTTTTGTGGGATTTTTTTTTTAATTAATAAAATTATTATTTTTTTAAAATTAATTAATTTCCCTGTTTATTGATCATTAATTTATCCTTTGATAGACCCTAACAGGCATTTAAAACACCCAGGGACCACAGAGAAGTGCCGTTCTGGAGATTAGTTCATGACCGTGCGTTCCACAAAAGCAAAATTAGACCAAGAGGTGAATGCTGGGGCTCAGATGCCTGGTGCAGCACTGACACTTAAAAAACACATTTTCCATCTCAAGGCCTCCTTGGAGGGATCTTCGCCAAAGCTATTAGCAGCAAAAGGGCAGTGGCACTGCTTTGTTTCACTGACATGATCAGTACTTCTGGTGGCAAGGGGGCTCTCTACAGCCCTTGGCAGCTCCTTGATCCCCCTTGCCAGCCTCTCTGCCCTGGAAGCAGTGGAGAGAAGCTTGGGATGATGGCAGAGAGTAGAGGAGTGATAGCAGTATTTGGGGCAGGCAGCAAGGCAGCAGACAAAAGTCTCACTACAAAGGGAGTCTGAGGTGGTGAGAGGGCAGACATGAAAGGGACAGAAAATGAGCACAGTGGAGCCTGGGGGAATCTGACTGTGAAGAGGAACTCCACAAGAGGAGGGAAATGTGAACAGCTGGAAGGGAAAACCATGGTGGAGAGAACATTTCATAGATTATTTTTTATTATTATTTTTATTTTTCAGGGAAGAATTCCCCCAGCACAGAGCAAAACTGGAACAAGTGTAATGAGGAGCAGGTCACACATGGTGGCCAGCAGGGCTGACCCAGCCTGTGGCAGGGCAGTGACCACCTGCCAGCTGGCCCTGATTCAGTCTCCTGCTCTGTCAAATTGTATTTGCAATATTTAGAGCAAGTCACTGAATTGTTAAACGTTACCTGGAGGCTTTTCACACTCATCTGTAGGTACTGCATAGCAAAGAGATCTGTTTTCACCTGACATACCCTTTCTCAAAAGCATGCTGTCAGCCTAATGCACGGTCATCAGTTGCAGGATATCTCCCTCAATAAGCCTGGAGAAGAGGAGGCTCAAAGGAGACCTTATTGCTGTCTACAACTACCTGAAGGGAGGCTGTAGCCAGGTGGGGCTTGGTCTCTTCTCCCAGGCAACCACCAACAGGAGGACACAGTCTCAAGCTGCACCAGAGGAGGTTAGGGCTGGATGTTAGGAAGACGTTCTTCATAGAAAGAGTGATTGGCCATTGGAATGTGCTGCCCAGAGAGGTGTTGGAGTCACCACCACTGAAGGTGGTTAAGAAGAGACTGGATGAAGCACTTGGTGCCATGTTTTAGTTGCTCTTGAAGGTCTTTTCCAACCTGGTTAATTCTACTCTATTCTACTCTATTCTATTAATATCTCCATCAACACTAGTACTTTTGTCCTTCTTACCTCATGGGCATTGTAGTGTGCTGATTGCTGCTAGTGAGTGGTTGGCTTTTTTTAGTGTGACAAAAACAGACACAGGTGAAAGCTGCTGTGCAAAAACCAGCCAAGCACCAAGTGGGAAGAAATCACATCTTTTCCTGGTGACAGGGAGTTTCACTGTGATTCATTGTGCAGCTGCTGGGCTCACAGCTCTCTGCTGTTTTTTTTTTTTTAACTGCTGCAGGCTAAAGCCAGATCAATCTGTTTTAGGTGTTTGTTTCATTGTCAGTATTCTGTGCTGTCAGTCACAAAACCAGGGGACATTCACCCAGAGACAAACAGATGATGGCAATTTATGGTGTGCCAGATGGGGGTATGTGACTCAATGCTGAGTGGAACTGCTAACTAGAAAGGCCATCAGACAACACAGTATCTACATTTTCCATATGATCATGGTCTGTCAGATCTTTGCCAACCACAGATATCCACAAGCATGACATTTGCATTTTGGTGCACTTCATTACCCAAAGAGGTATCTTTTTACGTCTGAGCAATTCCTGGACACCAGCACATTTGTTATCTGCCTAACTGAAGCATGGGAGAAAACCCAGCAGAATTTTGACAGGAGAACAATATCTCCAATTTTCTCTGGGAAATCACAGCTCACTAGAACAAATTAAATACCTGTCTTTGTTGCAGGAATTTACAAAGTTAAAGATCACCCTTTGTCTTTAAAATACCTATGCTCTTTAGCAAAATAATTCTTAATAAATGTTGTTTTACACCGTACCCCTACAGTGTAAAAGTCAATCTGCCCTCTTTCTAATGTAGAATAGAATAGAATAGAATAGAACAGAACTGAACTTTGAGGTCTTTTCCAACCTTATTGATTCTATGATTCTATTAGAATAGAATAGAATAGAATAGAATAGAATAGAATAGAATAGAATAGAATAGAATAGAATAGAATAGAATAGAATAGAATTAACCAGGTTGGAAAAGACCTTTGAGATCATTGAGTCCAACCTATCATCCAACACTATTTAATCAACTAAACCATGGAACCAAGCACCCCATCCAGTCTCTTCCTAAACACCTCCAGTGATGGTGACTCCACCACCTCCCTGGGCAGCCCATTCCAATGGCTCTTTCGGTGCAGAATTTCTTCCTAACATCCAGCCTAAACCTCCCCTGGTGCAGCTTGAGACTCTGTCCTCTTGTCCTGGTACTGGTCCTCTTGTTCTGATTCTAGGATGTTTGAGTTGTAGCTGGAGTTTCCAACAAGTAGGAAATACTTTCAGATCTGTTAACATGGGTATTGTGCCACTTGTCATGGTTGGCCATGAAGGTACTTGCTCTGTGTCTCTTGATGTTTGAACGAGTCTGGCCAAACTCTGACTGCCTTTGTCATGAGGTAGTCATTTATAAGCACATTACTGATGTTTGAAGCTCAGGCTTGTTAGTTTGGTTTTAATTAGTCTACAATACCCACAGGTCTATCTGAGATTCATCTTGTAACCTTAAATGGAAAGACAGAACACACAGGTACAAAACATTTATTTATTCTCATTCCTTTTTCATACACACTGCAAAATCTCAGATTTTAAACCTATTCCTCGACTGTGGGAGGAGAAAAGAAAACCTCTGGTTTCCTTGTGGCTCTTCAGTCATACCACAAGATTGCTCTGTTGCATAGCCTCGATGCTCACAGCACTCCTGTGATGAGTTCCTTTTGCAAATATGCTTATGTCTAACATTGCTTACTCTTCCCTGACTCACTCTATATACATGGAGTCTGATACAGAGTGACATTCAAATCCATGGGAGTTGGTTTGAATCAATTTCTGATCATGCCTATATCTGAAGTAGCCTAAACTAGAAGGACTTGAGAGCAGAAAAGACTTTGTAGCATGTGCCTACATCATTCCAAGTGTGACAGTGCAATAAAGTACCAAGGCAATTAAGCCTTGGTTGGGAACCTTATCTGGCATAACAACTGGAATAGAAAAAGATACTCTGAGAGGAAATTGGGGGGGAAGGGGGGGGAAGGCAACCAGAAAAATATTATTTCCCCCTTGCAATTCCCTTGAAGCTCTGTAGAAATAGAAACATTGCTGTCAATCAGTGACTGTGGCTTTGGTTTTGTTCTTCCCTGTTCCTTGTTTGGGAAGTAAGAATCTTCTTTCCTCCTGAGAAATAGCAATTCTGTTTCCTGGGGCTTCTTACTCTCTGTTTCTCCTTCTCCTGTCACCCATCTCCATTGATTTAATCTTACACATTTTGTCAGGCAGCCAAATACTCCCATAGTCAGATTTTGTCCTCTTGCTCACAAACCCTGTTTCCCCTTGTTTGCAAGTATTCCCTTGTTCATAAGTATTCCCTTGTTCCCACTGAGAGAAGGCCATTGAAAAACCAAGATTTGCTTCTTCAGCTCTTTCTGTGGCTCCAAGAGGGCTCCTTTTCATGAGGGAAAAACCGTGCAGGAACATTAACATGAGCCAGTGATAAGGGCTGTTCCCTGACACAGCACCTTGGCTCATCTGTCAGCATCTATTTGTGCTGAAGAAAGGGAAAGGACCATCCTTTTCCTCCTTTCTCTGTCTCCTGGTCTTTTGCTTGCATCCTTACCTGGTATTACCTGATACACTCTGTGTCACTAGAATAACAAATTAAATAGCTCTTTCTTGGTTTATCAAAGACCAACTCCACACCAGAGAGCTCTGTGGAGCCACCTGGAAGAGGAACATATCAGGAACTACCTTGTTTGCCAGGTCACAAGGCTGAGAGCTATCCCACCATCAACTGGCTGTCTGCAGTGCTCCCAATGCATGCATTGCAGTGGGAGTCTGGCTAAGCACAACTCCCAGTGATTATCCATCCTCCAGCCCACCTGCCTTGGGGAGCTGTGAGGCACAGCAGCAGCATTGCGGCGTGGAAGTCTCAGACTTCTCAAGAGCTCCTTTTTCACCACAGGAAGGAACTCGTGCTGTGTCCTTTCAAACTACTTGAAATCAGCTGGTTGTGGCACTCTGACCTTTCCAAAACAAGTTTTGTGGGCCTCAGGCCAGTGAGGCTGAATGGTGGTGATGATATTTTACTCCAGAGATGCTGCTTCCCACCATTTGTTACCTAACGACAAAGCAGCCTCAGATCAGTTACTGACCTGCTTTAAATGATGGGCAGTACTGTCACTACCAAGTAGTAACATTAGGACAAAACTTTTTCCTAGCAATTGTTAGAACTAGAAGAGAGTGGGGGGTGCTGCTGCTCGAGTACCTGACAATTCAGTAAGCATAAACTGTAGCTGACCATGGGAGCACCCCAGCAACCTTCCCTTTTGTACTCCTCATCACTCTCTGTATTTGAGCACCACTGTTAAAATGCAACATCTACCAGTGGTTGAAATATTTTGCAGTGTTTGATATTCTTACAAATAATTATTGTTTTCACTTACAAAGAGATTTTAAATAGGGCTGTGCCCCAAATCTTGTCTTCTCTCAATACCAATCACAGTTAATCTGTGCATTTGCAGTGTTTACATTAAACTAATTAGAGATGAATTGCAGAGACTTGGGTAGTTATATTTGCATTGATGTGTAACACCTTCTCAGGCATTACCCTCATTTATCATATTCTACTTTAGTATCTGACTGCGGTAAATATAATTTTCTGTTAGTTAATAGACATACTTCATAAGATCTGTTTTGCAGAGAGGACCAAAATTCAGGCTGTGAGCTGTAATAAGTAACACATCCAAGTGCCGGGTTCAGCACATTGGCCACAACAACCCCATGCAGTGCTACAGGCTGGGGTCAGAGTGGCTGGAGAGCAGCCAGGCAGAGAGAGACCTGGGGGTACTGGTCGATGGTAGGCTGAACATGAGCTTGCAGTGTGCCCAGGCAGCCAAGAGGGCCAGTGGCATCCTGGGCTGCATCAGGAACAGTGTGGCCAGCAGGAGCAGGGAGGTCATTGTGCCCCTGTATACTGCACTGGTTAGGCCACACCTTGAGTCCTGTGTCCAGTTCTGGGCCCCTCAGTTTAGGAAGGATGTTGACTTGCTGGAACGAGTCCAGAGAAGAGCAACAAAGTTGGTGAGGGGTTTGGAACACAAGCCCTATGAGGAGAGGCTGAGGGAGCTGGGGTTGCTCAGCCTGGAGAAGAGGAGACTCAGGGGTGACCTTATCACTCTCTACAACTACCTGAAGGGAGGCTGTAGACAGGCGGATGATGGTCTCTTCTCCCAGGCACCAGTACCAGAACAAGAGGACACAGTCTCAGGCTGCACCAAGGGAGGTTCAGGTTGGATGTTAGGAAGAAGTTCTATACAGAGAGAGTGATTGCCCATTGGAATGGGCTGCCTGGGGAGGTGGTGGAGTCACCGTCATTGAAGGTGTTCAGGAGGAGACTTGATGGGGTGCTTGGTGCCATGGGTTAGCTGTTTGGGTGGGTTGGATTGGTTAATGGGTTGGACACGATGATCTTGAAGGTCTCTTCCAACCTGGTTTGGTTTATTCTAATAAAGGTTTATTCTAATAAAGTATCCACAGAGGAGCTCTCACTGTCTTAATGAGGGGTGCATATAAAGACAAAGGGAAGGATCTTGGCTTTGCACAGTGGTTAGGGGTAGGATCCTCGCATCCAAATCACATCTATATATGGTATAAACATTTACAATGAAAAGAGTCACCCTAGGTTTCTTTCAGTCAGTCCAGAGAAGTTGAAATTTTCAAGAAGTGATTCACTTGACCTGTTTGTAGCCATCTATTTTAGTATTAAATGATCCCTTCCCCCCACCTTGCCTATTTCTGTGAATTGACTGTAAAGAGCAGTGTAGGTACCAGCTGAGAGGGAAATGCCAACATTGCACGGTTTTGGTTTTGGCCAAATGAATCAATAGATGTTTTAATTTTATCTTTACTTACTCTTGGCTCAGATCCTCACATTATAGTAATAGGTGGATTTGGGACAATATGCTCATACCAAGGACTATTCTGTTTTGCCCTTTGGTGAAGCCCTGGAATGGGTTGTCCAGGGAGGTAGTTGAGGCCCTATCCCTGGAGGTGTTTAAGACCAGGCTGGACGAGACTCTGGCCAGCCCATGGCAGGGGGGTTGGAACTAGATGATCCTTGTGGTCCCTTCCAACCCTGACTGATACTATGATACTATGATGCTATGGTACTATGATCTCTGCCTTTTCTATCTTTATTTTCAGCTTCTTTCACCTCTTCCCCATGTTTCTATATCTCTTCCTTTACTCTGCACCAGTTTCCAGTCCTTTATTATTTTATTTCATGAAATTATTTCCAATAAAGTAATTAACTTAAGCCCATAAAATATTACTAAGATTTTGAAGGTAGTATGCCAGTAGGAGAAATGAGAAGTGGGAGAGTACCTAACTCTCAGAACTACTGCGTTGGCTGGGTCTCAAGATTATCCTCACAGTCAGGAGGAAGGGAAATATGCATTGTAAAATAAAAACTTAAACTCTTCAGAACCTGAGTGAGTCCTGAAAGCTACATAAAATGTGCTGCATTCAGACAAATGTATTCCAGGAATGGCCTGTTTCGTGTGTTTGCTTAACAATGTCAATATTCTCAGTCATAGAACATTGCATTCTACTCTTGTGTTTTCACAGTTAGCTGTAGTTTGAGGATATATATTCATTTCCCCTTTATTAGTCTGACTGATGAGGTTGCAACCTGGTCTTGTTGAAATCCAAGTGCCGGGTCCTGCACATTGGCTACAGCAACCCCATGCATTGCTACAGGCTGGGGTCAGAGTGGCTGGAGAGTGGCCAGGCAGAGAGGGATCTGGGGATACTGGTCAATGGTAGGTTTATTCTATTCTATTCTACAACATACAGGGTCTGAAACCAACTGATAGACACAAAAGTGTGGAAAAGCTGCTGAGCACGGACAGGTAGAAATCCTAATGTTTTCTCTACCTCCCACAGAGCTACAGTGATACTCTCTTCTCACTGCTGCACTGAGCTTGGCAGTATGAACCAGCCAGCAGGACATGTTTGGGCTGCAACACCTGTAAGGGTGCTGGGTGGGTGGCTGGAAGGTGCTGGGGTAGGCAGGAGTGGCTTTGCAGCCCCATGAAAACATGAACAGCCCTGGAGCTTGTTCTAAACCTTGAGTCCTGTGTCCAGTTCTGGGCCCCTCAGTTTAAGAAGGACACTGAGACACTTGAACGTGTCCAGAGAAGGGCAAAAAGGCTGGGGAGAGGCCTTGAGCACAAGCCCTATGAGGAGAGGCTGAGGGAGCTGGGATTGTTTAGCCTGGAGAAGAGGAGGATCGGGGTGACCTCATTGCCCTCTACAATTACCTGAAAGGTGGTTGTAGCCAGGAAGGGGCTGGTCTGTTCTCCCAGGCAACCAGCACCAGAACAAGGGGACACAGTCTCAGGCTGCACCAGGGGAGGTTTAGACTTGAGGTGAGGAGAAAGTTCTTCACTGAGAGAGTCATTCGTCATTGGAATGGGCTGCCCAGGGAGGTGGTGGAGTCACCATCCCTGGAGGTGTTCAAGAGGAGACTGGAAGTGGCACTTGGTGCCATGGTCTAGTCATGAGGTCTGTGGTGACAGGCTGGACTTGATGATCCTCGAGGTCTCTTCCAATCTTAGTTATACTGTGATACTGTATCCCCCACCTTGGGCTATGACGCTGAGGTGAGCAGCAGTGCTCCCTGACATTTTGGGAGTAGGATCTCTGCTCTCCACAAACTCTACTTATTTCTTCAGGATTGAAGATGAATATTTCTCTCTCTGACTTGTAAGCAAAATGGCTTGTTGCTCTTCTCATTCCCACCAAGATTATATAAAACTTCCATAGCATTAAGATGTTTATCACCTCACCTTTAAAAATCCTGTTGCTTCCATGTTTATGGTTCAGCTGTTCCCAGCAGAGCCTGATGTGCTTTCTGTTAGTCATCTTCATTTTCTTACCCAGAAAAGCAAAAAAACCACTCAAACTTCATAAATTCCAGGCCTCTAAAATAATAAAGTTCTATTATTAGTGCTGTCTTCAGTGTAGAACTTATGCATGCATTATGTGCATTGCTCCCTCAACAACAATAAAGGAACCCAAATGCTTCCAGAAGAAGAAATGAAGAATACAAATCTTGTGGCCCTTTCTAAGTCAAATTTCCTTTCTAAGTCAAAGGAAACCAAGGAAGAGTGTAAGAGTTGTAATGTTGATCAAAGTTTACTGTGACCCAAGTCTTTCTCACAATTTGCTAGCAAATTTTTATACTGCTAATTGTTTTTTAATGTGGCATTACAAATAGCTACTCAGCTTCTGCTTGGGCCCATAAAATATGTAGAGATTTCCTTGGAGTGGATTCTCTTTAAACGTAAAGTCAGAACCTGACATCTTTCAATAAAATCCAAAGAAGGTATGAGAAGTTAACTTGTGATTGACAAGTTTTAATTGGCAGAACTTGGTCCTTTGAAAAGCCATATATCTATAATTGAATTCTTTACCTATCAGTTTCTAATCTGCCCCTTGTAACATCAAATCTGTCTCTCAGCCTGTCTCTAACACCCATATTTTTGTTCTGCCAAAGCTGAGAATTTACTCAGCACAGAGATCTGTCACAAGACCTTTCACACTACGGAAAACCTAATTACTCTGAAAAAAATTCCATCTCTTCCCACATCTCAAGTGTTCAGATCATGATGAAATTGCTTGCCTTGATAATAGCAAGTACACTCATTTTACTAATAGAAGAGTAAGAGCTTTTGCTTCTGTTTTTATATATCATCACCAGAACAAGAGGACACAGTCTCAAGCTTTGCCAGGGGAAGTTTAGGCTGGAGGTGAGGAGAAAGTTCTTCACAGAGAGAGCTGTTAACCATTGGAATGTGCTGCCCAGGGAGGTGGTGGAATCACCAGCCCTGGAGGTGTTCAAGAGGGGATTGGACGTGGCACTTGGTTTAGTCATGAGGTCTGTGGTGACAGGTTGGACTTGATGATCTTTGAGGTCTCTTCCAACCTTGGTGATTCTGTGAAATTTTACTGTTTCCAATATTTAATACACTATGTGTTGACCTTCTTTAATATAAATAAGGGTGAGCAGAACAGGACAGGGAGGAAAGAGAAAGAAGAATTAAAGAAAGAAATTTGAAAGGTTTAAGAATTACTGGCAGCAGTGGATAGGGAGGAAGATTCTCTAAACAGTAGCGTAGTGCTTTTCCTTTTGTTACTTATTTCCCTTATTTCTTCAAAAAAGTTACTTATTTAGAAACTTCTTTGGTTCAGTGGTCTCTGTTCACACCCCTATAATTTGCCTAGGTGTGATCTGACTTTTTTTTCCTTTAGTTCTCAAATCTTATCTGCATTAAACCATTTTAATGCTTTTGTGGTAAGCAAAAGTAATTTCTGCTGCATGAACAACTGCATACACACTCCAGTGCTGTAATACTGACCCTACTTCTCACCTGCAATTCAAGGGCAACAAGGGCAAGTGTATGATCCTTCACCTAAGGAGGCACAACCTCATACACCAGGATAGGTCAGGGGTTTCAGTGCTGGAAAGCAATTCTGTGGAGAAGGACCCAAGTGTTGTTCTGGACAGCAAGTTAGCCATAGGCCAGAGGTATTCCGGGGTGCATCAAGAATAGTGGGGCCAGCATGCTGTAGGAGGATCTTGTCCCCCTCTTCTCTGTCCTAGTGAGGCCACATCTGGAATATTGTGTCCAGTTCTGGGTTCCCCAGTTCAGAAGAGAGGGGGAACTACTTGAGAAAGTCCAAAGGAGAGCTATGAAGATGGTTAGGGGACAGGGGTATTTGTCTTAGGAGGAGATGCTGAGAGACCTGGGGCTATTTAGCCTGAAGAAGGCTGAGAGAGGATCTTATCAATGCTTATAAATAACTAAAGAGCAGGGATCAAGAGCATAGGATCAGAGTTTTCAGTGGTGCCCAGCATTGGGACAGAGAGCAACAGACAAAAACTGGAACACAGGAAGCTGCATCAGCACACAAGGAAAAACTTTTCTTTGAGGATGATGGACCAGGCTGCCCAGAGAGCCTGTGGAGACTCTTTCTCTGGAGATATTTAAAACCCACCTGGACATGTTCTTGGGCAACCTCCAAGGAGGTTGGACTAGCTGATATACAGAGGTCACTTCCAAGCCCTAATATTCTGTGATGCTGTGAATCTGTGAATGAGTTTGAAGTGTTTTCTCATAATCTGGGGAAGCATTCAGCATATGAGGTGGTATGGATATTTTTGATGTTAACCTGCTTCTTTCTATGGCAATGCATTTGCATTTAATTGCATTTCATAAAATCATAGAATCAATAAGGTTGGAAAAGACCTCAAAGATCATCAAGTCCAACCTGTCACCCAAGACCTCATGTCTACTAAACCATGGCACCAAGTGCCACATCCAATCCCTTTTTGAACACCTCGATCCAACCAAGAAAGAAATACTTTTAAAACATGTTGACACTCTCTTCATTTTGAGTCTTGTAATGCATTAAACTATTGCCAGTGGATGGAAAAAAAAGACACTGTTTGAAGACAAACCATATGCATGAAGTAAAACATAAAACGTGGTCAATCTGAGCTGATAGAGTACACATACATTTCACTTCATGGTAAAACCAGGGCATGATATTTTAACGGGAGCTTTGCATTGTGCACAGATTAGTGCTAAAAATAGTATAAAATCAACTGTATTGGCACTTCCACCTTTTGGGAATCAAATTCTCATTGCTGTACAGAAAGTATTTTTAACTTCTGTGGTTTTAGCTTTAGCTGAATCTTGTTATTGAAGAACGAAGTAGAAAAACTGATATTGCAGAAAGCTTTACTAGTGGCTGATCTGAACTTCAGCATTTGGTCTCTTTGCAAACCAGGCACTTGACTGCAACACTGAAATGAGAGCTAAGTTCTACCCTGTATTTTTAAGAGAAATATTCCATAAATCTAGTTTTAACTGTTGCCTTTAATTGCAAAGATAGTGTTGGATGATAGGTTGGACTCGATAATCTCAAAGGTCTCTTCCAACCTGGTTAATTTCTCTCTTCTCTTCTCTTCTCTTCTCTTCTCTTCTCTTCTCTTCTCTTCTCTTCTCTTCTCTTCTCTTCTCTTCTCTTCTCCTTCCTCTTTCTCTTCTCTTGCTCTTCTCTTCTCTTCTCTTCTCTTCTCTTCTCTTCTCTCTCTTCTCTTCTCTTCTCTTCCTCTTCTCTTCTCTTCTCTTCTCTTCTCTTCTCTTCCCTTCCTCTTCCCTTCCCTTCCCCTTCCCTTCCCTTCCCTTCCTTCCCTTCCCTTCCCTTCCCTCCCTTCCCTTCCCTTCCCTTCCCTTCCCTTCCCTTCCCTTCCCTTTCCCTTCCTTCCCTTCCCTTCCCTTCCCTTCCTTCCCCTTCCCTTCCCCTTCCCTTCCCTTCCCTTCCTTCCCTTCCCTTCCCTTCCCTTCCTTCCCTTTCCCTTCCCTTCCCTCCCTTCCCCTTCCCTTCCCTTCCCTTCCCTTCCCTTCCCTCTTCCCTTCCCTTCCCCTTCCCTTCCCTTCCCTTCCCTTCCCTTCCCTTCCCTTCCCTTCCCTTCCTTCCCTTCCCCTTCCCTTCCCTTCCCTTCCCTCCCTCCCCTCCCCTCCCCTCCCCTCCCTCCCCTCCCCTCCCCTCCCCTCCCCTCCCTCCCCTCCCCTCCCCTCCCCGAGTCTCCTCTCCTCGAGTCTCCTCTCCTCTTCATCCCTGTCTTAAGACAGTGTTTAAGGCTTGCAATGGTGCTTGCAATGGTACTTTTCTGTAAAAATACTTTGCATAAACTGTTTTTATTTATCTAGGGAGAACCATTTTAAAAACCATTCTTCCTTTAGTAGCAAATATTTTTGGTAGCTAGATATTATTTTGTTTTGCGATTACTATAATCAGTTAAATTCCTTTTATAGCAGTGTGTACCTTGTGTGCAGATAGTTTGGTTTTTTGTCCTATAAAAGATTTTTAGACTGATTCACCCAAGGCCTGATTCAGAGAAGTCCTGTGGATTTCCTGCAGGGTGCTGAGCATCCCAGCCAGTATCAGTAGGACTGAAAATGACTAGATTTGGTGCACAGTCCTTTTAAATCCACCAGGAAATCGTGGTTGCATGTTCAAGCTTATTCACATTACAGCTATTTGCCCTGTAATCACTCGCAAATCACCTTGAGAAGTTCTCTACAAAAGTGAAATATTGATGTTATGGCAAACACATTGCAACAACCCCCTTCCCAGATGGGTGGTTCCCTCACAGTAACCTACCTTTGTCAGATGTTTTTGCATAATATATGTTGGCATGAAAGAGGACTTGGGAATAAGTTAGGAATTTTTCATAAGGAAAAAGATTTGGCTTTTTCTCCTAGATCTTCCTTTTTTGTTTGTTTGTCTCCTTCCCTCTCCTGCTAACAGAACATTTTAGACAGGGTCTAACTGAAATCCTGAAGATTACACACACACACACACACACACACACACACACATATATATATAGAGAGAGAGTTCTGTTACCATCATAAAATACATTTATTTAAATGTTTTCAGGTCACAGCTTTTCCATTTGTATTCACACTATTTGTTGCATAAAAATGTTCCTCCAGGAGTCGTTGATCTGTTTTGCAAAGAACACAAGAAACCTTGGAATATGAAATCGTGGTGCCCTGACGCTAAGCAGCATCAAGAGCGACAGTGCTCCGAGCAGCACAAGTGCTTATATTTGCAAGTTGTTTTCCTTCACCAAAACAAAGTGACAGGAACTGAATGACAGGAAAATAATTTGCCATGGTACTTATCTGCAGTCTTGTTCTAAGGAGTCAAGTGAAAGTGAAGAATGAGGTAAAAAAGCAATTATGTTTTCAAGGACTAAAGACGCAAAAGAATGGAAGGAACAGAAAAGTGGATTCTAAATGGATACTAAAACTTAGGTCTTGTACCTAAGTACTCTTGTAAATGTTTATCTAGAATATTAGGATAATTTTTACACAAGTAGCTACAACGTCATCAGGTGAGATTGCTAAACATCTCAAAAGGTTTCTGAACACTACTAAGTACTTAAAACTGCTATGAGCTGCTAAGCGGAGACAGACTGAAGTTCACTTTGAAGACACAGCTAGGGAAGGAGGCTAGGACAGTGGTATCAGCATTATAAGGAGCTGTGCACATCACATTTTCCTCCTTCCAGAAATTGCTTTTGCAACAGGATTATTTGCCATCTCTGGGTGAAATAGAGTAGATTTTATTACGGTAGATTTTATCTAGGAGCTTGATGGCTTTCATCTGGACATTTTGGCTGACTTTGTGCTCAGTGAGTAATATCCTGTAGGTAGATATCATAGATATTTTTTTTTTATTTGCTCAGATACTATCTTAATAGTTTCTTATTATCCACATTTATAGGTATGAGCACATTCTTGCTCTCTCTCTTGTGCGCCAGAAACTATATATAAGTAAAACCTTACACACATATATATATATATTTATATAACTTCCTTTTTTGCTTCATGGGAGCAAGTCATTACAGACAATTTGCTAATCAATTCATCCATTACAGCATGCAAAGAAGCTTTCAAGGGAAAGTGCTCCTACTCCTTATACAATGTGAAGACTCATTTTTAAACACGTTTGGGTAAAATATTGTGGTATTTCCTGACACTGAGATAAAAAAAGGAAGAAAGTAATTTAATCAGACAAGATGTCAGTGTGAGTTAATTTTAGGCCAGTTGATAAGAGTATATGAATGACACTGATTTACATTTTGGAATTTTGAAAGTGGAAAACATCTGGTACCAGGTGACAATCTGTGAAGAGTTGAATTGCAATGAAAGTCTCTTGTTTGTGGAAAGAACCATCCTGCTCTGATGACACTTCAAAGAGATGCGGTAACACACTGTGTACTACATACACTGGCTTGTTCTCCTTTGGTAGAACCTACTGTTAGGATCACTGCCAGGTACTGGGTGAGCCAGTCAAGAAACCTATCCTCTCACAAAGTGTGCTGCAGGCTGGTCATCTTGGAGATGCTTTGCAGCACTTCTTGCACTGGCAAACTACTCTTTCATCACGTCAGGTTCAACCTAGTAAAACCTGGTTCTGACCCGGTAAACCCTCATCAGTATTTTGTCACCTCCCTAATTTTCACAGGACCTACCAGCTAACTCCTTGTCATCTTTGCTTCCAGAGCTCCTTCAATGCTCTCCTGGCCCATCTCCGATCCAGTGAACACTGCAGCAGTGCCTGGAGTGTGCTGTGCGAGGCCACCAAAGGGAGTTCCTACATGCAAACCGGAGTACTGGGACATGAAGGGCACCCTGACTCGTGGACACCAACTCTGCCTTTTCCAAGGAGATGAAGCACTTCTGGCAGCCACTTGAAAAAATCTGGGTGTCCTGGTTTAATTTGGCCTCTGTCTAGGACACAAGAAGCAATTAAAATCCTTGCTGGTTTGGATTTTTATGGTGTATGAAGAGTGCAGGGAGCTGCCCTAGAAGTCTATGAAAATGTCTGTTTGAACACCCCCTATGATACAGAGGGTGCTTGAAAGCAAATTGTCTTTGATCTCATATGTAGATAGCATTATATTTTCTTTGCATTATCCTGACTGATGACATAGGTATCCTTATAAAAACTGTTTATAGCAGGAAGTCTATATGCAATAAATAGGGTTGCAAGAGTGAAAACAAAGTGGCTTCTGTAGAGCTGTTTTCTATAAACAGTGGCTTGACTAAGCTGCAGAGTGCTGAAGTGAGGTAGCACTAAAGTAGTATCTAGATGCTCACCAGCATCTTGTTGTGGCATTTTATATAAATTTGGATGGGGTTTATAGGTAACTGTGAGGCAGAACTCATGGGGCCTCTGTAACCCATTAAATACTCAGGACATAAAAGAACTGTTGATCAAGAAAAGGTTGTTTACCTCACCTAGTGTCGAATCCAGTAAATCTGTCTCTCTGTGCAAGCCTGTAGTAGGTTGAAATTACCCCCAAAATAAAATTGCTGGACCAGCTCAGCTGGAAAGTAAATGAAACTATATTTACCAACAGACTGAAACTTAGAAAGATGAAATCAAGAGAAGTGTGGCCAGCAGGTCAAGGGAGGCGATTCTCCCCCTCTACTCAGCTCTGGTGAGACCCCAGTTCTGCATCCAGTTCTGGAGCGCCTATTGCAAGAAGAATATGGATGTGCTGGAACGTGTCCAGAGAAGGGCCACGAGGATGATCAGCGGCTGGAGCACCTCTCCTACGAGGGCAGACTGAAGGAGTTGGGGCTGTTCAGTCTGGAGAAGAGAAGGCTCCGAGGTGACCGAATTGTGGTCTTCCAGTATCTGAAGGGGGCCTACAGGAAGGCTGGGGAGGGACTTCTCAGGATCTCAGGTAGTGATAGGACTAGGGGGAATGGAATGAAGCTGGAGGTGGGGAGATTGAGGCTGGATGTGAGGAGGAGGTTCTTCACCATGAGAGTCGTGAAGCCCTGGAATGGGTTGTCCAGGGAGGTAGTTGGGGCGCCGTCCCTGGAGGTGTTTAAGCCCAGGCTGGATGAGGCTCTGGCCAGCCTGATCTAGTGTGGGGTATCCCTGCCCATGTCAGGGGAGTTGGCACTAGATGATCCTTGTGGTCCCTTCCAACCCTGACTGATACTATGATATGCAACGAATATGCACAAAATATACAATATTTACAATTTATAAACAACACAAGAACCCCCCTGGACAAAACCAGGGGAACCAACAGCTTCCCCCTCTCAACCCCCTTCCTCCCACCCTTGTACAAGGGAAAAGAGAGAGAGAGAAGAGCAGAGATTACCTTGTTAGTACTTAGCCCCCAAAAAGAAACACAGCCAAGGGCAGCAAGCCAGCAGAAGCAACCAGCTAGTACCTGGTAGAGTGAAGAAACCAGGAAAGATAAAAAGTTAGTTTATACAGCTAACTTTATGTTAGTTATCAGACCAATGGGATTATTTAGATCTTATCATTAGTTTTCTTTTGCATCCAGTGGTAATTTATGTACATTCTATCCCTTTCTACTCAAGATCTGTGGAAACTTTCCTAGGCATCAGCCTAAAACTGCCACAAAGCCGAATAGAAATAAGAGGTTTTGAGTGCTATGCTGCACTTTCTCTTTTACAATCCATAAATTTTTAAGTCTGAATGTTTAGCCATCTGTCTGTTTCTTCTATACAATTAGTTGAAGCTGTATGGCATCAGAAGTTCTCCTTGAGATCTGCAGTCTTGGTCTGAACTAATTGTCTGAGTCAAAGCACTGTTACATGGGCATTCTTATTTTTCTTCACTCCCTCATTCCTCCACTGATTTTTTCTGAAACAGTGATGATGTCAATGTAACCAATCTCCTTCCATACCCTTGACATCTTGTTTAGATCCTTCTTTGACAGCCTAGTGCAGTGAAATCCCTGAAATGGCAAATGGATCTGATGCTGGCCCTTCATGTTTCAAATCAATTGATTCTGTATAAAGCTGTCTTGAAGTTAGATTAGGCAACAAGGAATTTCTGATTCTATTATTGATCTGCTATGTAGTGGGAGACTCATGATATCAGTCACCTGTGCCTTGTTTTTCTCATCCATGGGAAGAACAAAACTCTTAAAAGTGTGCTGAGGGTCACATTTTATGAGCATTCAGACTCAGATTATGCCGCCCTTGTTATGTAGTATCTCATCCCACAGTGCAGTAGGTTAATTACTCCTTCAGTGATAAAGCATGCAGCATGACGGACTCAAATATATCTTGGTTACTAGAACAGCAACTTTGGCCCATGTGAATCTGCTGTATCTTGCACATAAGCTTTATTTTCAAGCAGCTGAAACATAAAATTGATCATTTCTCTGAGCCAATCGTAATTCAACAGATCATTAATGACAAATGGCAGAATGCCTCAGCCATCCTTCCAGGCAATACTCCAGATGGAAGTTATTGGATAAAGAACAGGAAGGTTTGGCAGAATGTGAAAAAAGAATAAATTTGCTACACATCACTCATTTTGCCTGACTGCAATAAAGTAATTGTAATAGAATGTTGTCACAGGATAATGGTCTCCTGCTGCTTCAGAAACGCTTTGCAAAACAGATGTTTACTTTCTCTGCGGGAGGCATCGATCCCAGGACAACAATATTTTCTATTAAAGGAAAATTAAGTACTTATAGATTCAGCAGTACTATTAAAAGATCATTATAAAAAGTCAAATAGTGTAATAGGTGAAATGATATGAAATATATGTGATGTATGTGATATACACAACTAACCCCCAGCTAGGATTAATTCAAGCTGTTTCCTTCCGGCAGCTTCGCAACCAACGTTTTCTCAACAAACGCAGATAGGACAATGCAATACACCATGATGAAGTTGTTTTTGTTATTTTAATCTTCCAAGGCTCTGTGAACTGCAGGGAAAACAGCATTTGTAAATAAAAATAATGACATCAAAACTCCAGCCTGTAATGTCTGATGAGAAATGCTTAGTTAATCACAAATAGATAAAAGCTGTGAACGCAGAACAAGAAAGTAACTCATGGTAATTAATGGGAATTAAAGACCATGCATTTTTCTGTCAGGATTGAACTCAGTGTTGTGAGTTTTGCTTATCAGCATCAAGATGAAAATGTGAACACAAGGCAAGTTCATAAAGCCTTTGTGCATTTCAAAAGAATATTCTTAGAAAAGCAATTATACATGAGAGGTTGAAAAAGAATTCAAATATTAACATTGGCCACAACAACCCCATGCAGTGCTACAGGCTGGGGGCAGAGTGGCTGGAGAGCAGCCAGGCAGAGAGGGACCTGAGGGTGCTGGTTGATGGTAGGATGAACATGAGCCTGCAGTGTGCCCAGGCGGCCAGGAGGGCCCATGGCATCCTGGCCTGCATCAAGAACAGTGTGGCCAGCAGGAGCAGGGAGGTCATTCTGCCCCTGTACACTGCACTGGTTAGGCCACACCTCGAGTACTGTGTCCAGTTCTGGGCCCCTCAGTTTAGGAAGGATGTTGACTTGCTGGAACGAGTCCAGAGAAGGGCAACGAAGTTGGTGAGGGGCTTGGAACACAAGCCCTATGAGGAGAGACTGAGGGAGCTGGGGCTGCTTAGCCTGGAGAGGAGGAGACTCCGGGGTGACCTTATTGCTCTCTACAACTACCTGAAGGGGGGTTGTAGACAGGCAGAGATTGGTCTCTTCACCCAGGCAGCCAGCACCAGAACAAGAGGACACAGTCTCAGGCTGCGCCAGGGGAAGTTCAGGCTGGAGGTCAGGAGGAAGTTTTACACAGAGAGAGTGATTGCCCATTGGAATGGACTGCCCGGGGAGGTGGTGGAGTCGCCGTTGCTGGAGGTGTTCAGGAGGAGACTTGACAGGGTGCTTGGTTGCATGGGTTAGTTGATTAGGTGGTGTTGGATGATAGACTGGACGCGATGATCTTGAAGGTTTCTTTTCACCTTGTCTATTCTATTCTATTCTATTCTATTCTATTCTATTCTATTCTATTCTATTCTATTCTATTCTATTCTATTCTATTCTATTCTATTCTATTTGTCTCTGAACTGTCTGCAATATGTGTGGGATCTGCATTGCGCTCTGTTGTAGTAGGATACAAAAAAGTTCCATGTTTTGCTGAACCTTATACATTTTTGTAGACACTTCTGCTGTTCACCCAATAGTGTGCCAACTGCAAATTTGAGCTGATGAGACATGTCTAAAAGACCATTTGTTCTCGCGTGTGCTGTATCTCTCTACATCTATGTGTTTTCAAAGGCATTTCACTGTCAGATGAAGCAAGCCTCTGTGGTATTTAGCTTTTGCCAAGGCTCTATCTGGATCAGGAGGAATAAAATAAGAATAATTAACCAGGGATTGGATCAGCAGACTCACCTTCAGGACCTGCATCATCTTGAATCTTTCTACTGTCCATTTTGGTTTAGCACAAGGCATCTTGTTAGAGTATTTGGTTCTTCTCCAGGTAGTGCCTCTATCCCAATTCCATGTATTTTACATCATGAATCCCAAACAGACGGTCTGCAGTATGCAGACTACTGACATCTTTGTAACTGGACTAGGCAGGTATCAGGCTTGCTTCCATGAATTTTACAGATTGCTGCTGAGGGAAACAACCAGTGAATAGCAACTCTGATTCTAGGTTTACTCAAAGTGCTGCTCCAGCTGGAGCAATAGAAGACTTGAAGCGTTAATTGCATTTTTTACCAAGTGGTGAACTTCATCACCTAGATGCTGAAAGAAAATGTCTTTTGCATTCTTGAAAAGAGTTGGTTTGGCATATGTGTGCATTCAGTTATAACAATCCTGACCTCAAAAACAGTCACTGAAGCAAAGAACTTATTTTCCTCTTTCAGGGTCATCACATTATAGGCATAAAAGTAATATGGTCATGAGGGGCATGAAAAAAAAGGAATTTTTGATGCTGCAAGGGTAACTCAAGAATACTGTCAAATACTAATGGTAAGTCGCATTGGGAAGTGCTACTTAAAACTCTGAGAGGAAACTGAAGGCTTAAAAAGTGCCAGTTTTGTCATCCTCAAACCATCTTTCCTTAGTGCTGAATAAAATGCAAATATGCCTACAAGCAAGTTGCTTACCCTACAACTGAAATACTGCACATGGAAACAGCTGACACTTGGTATTTTAGCATTTTAGACTTATAAATATGTATTTGTATTTTCAACACCAAACTGTGTGGCTCTTACCCAGTTGTCACTGTCACTGAATCAGCCAGGAAACCAGCGGAAGTTTGGTTCCCTAGAGGACTGTATGATATGGTCTACAAGAAGGAAGCAAGTTTAATGGAAACTGAAGCATGGTAACAAAGTTAACATCATAACAGAGTATCCTGGGCTAGGGATAGTATTTAGCACATTCCAGACCCCTAAATTCCTCAAAGTCAGGAAAGCAGGCATGGGCTTGTGAAGCAAGTCTCAAACAATCTGTTTAAATGAGGATTTCTTTAAAGGGAAGAAGGAAAAGGCAGGGTAACTGTCCGCTGAACTCAGGTACTGATTGATGCTGATACTCACTGGAGAAGGGCAGACAGAGGAGGACAATAGATCTGGAGGTTCATCTGAGAATGCAGGTGAAGTCATGTCTGACTTCTGTCCTAGGACTGTTGAGGACATCACCAGGACTCAAAAGAACAAAGACTTTGCATCTCAAATATGATATTTAATAAGGCAACAGAAGGCAGTATGGACCACACCAGCTTTATTACACATCCTTTCAAGGTATGGGCTTCAACCCTCCATGATATTAAAAAACTGTGGCAATACTAAAGGAGATTAATTGCTTCTCTTACTCCATATATATTTCTACAGAAAAAAAAAAACCAAACCACAACCCCCCCAAAAAACCCTGTGTGAGCCAAGACAAACAGGAGTGATGACACTGAATGCAATGCTCTGTCAAGGGCTGTTGTGCCCTAGTTAAAAGCAGCACACTCAGCCACAAACCTGTGCTCTTTCTGAAAGCAGACACTTATATGCTGCATAAGGCCATGCTCAAAACCTCCTTCATACCTGTGGGAATCTTCCCTGTATGCCCAGCGGCTTCTTGTTTAGGCTGCACTTGGGCATGTAACAGGGTAAGACTGCAAATCATATGTCGTAATACAGGGGAAAGGTAGAGTAGCACCTGTCCTTAAAATTCTTGCTTTTCTAAACTTTTGCTTGAATGTAGATAAAATGACAAGCTGTCTTCAATGATGATAGGATGAACCACTACAGCTCAGGTGACACTTCTTTGGAGCCTTTCTGCAGAGAAGGACTACGTGGGATTATTTCTATTGCCATGAAACTCCCGAGGTGCCTTTACACTGACTGAATGGGTTGGGAAGGAGACACTTTGCATTGTCTTCAAAGGTATATCATCCTGTGTCCAAGACCTTCTGTTTTGTGTCCTCCACACCCCTCCCTTCTCCTTTTGCACAGAACTGCTACAGGACAATGAGTTTAGTTTCTTCTTTTTCGGACATGACCTGCAATGTGAGCAAAAGCAGCTCTTGCATGAAATGAGAAGAACTTTTGTCTCTCCAAGCTACTGGCAGCATCGAGCCTCCCCAGCTTTTGCCGTGATTCCTTTCCTAAGCTTCAGTTTCCCGAGAGCCATTCTCAAAAGTTCGCTGGCTGTACGCGGCTAGAAGGGCACTGAGGACCGACGCCTCCAGCCGTTCTCCCGGGCCGCGGCGGCCGCAAGGAGCTGTCCAGCACCACGAGGGCCGGACGGCGAAGGCGGCGCGTACCGGGGCGGCCTCAGCGGGAGCCCCCGGTGCGCCCCCTATCCCGCTGAGCGGACACCGCCGCTCCTTGCGGGGCCGTGCGAGGATACCAGACCGTTTTCCCGCTCTCTCCTCGCCTGAGTCCAAAGCGCCGAGAGGAGAGCAGAGCGCGCTGCCCGCCTCCTCAGCAGTCGGCAGCGCTGGGGAGCCGTCGGCACGCCCCGCCGGTGCTGGCGTCCGGCAGCATCACCCTGCCGGCGCGGGGTAGCGGGGCCGGGCGGCGGCCGCGGCTAGCGGGGCTGAGCGCGACAGGCGGCGAGCGGGGCCGGGGGGAGGCGGGAGGAGGAGGAGGAGGGGGAAAAGGGCTCCAAACAACACGTGACTCCGGCGGAGCAGCGAGGGAGCCGGGGGAGGGGAGAGCGAGGGCGGGCGGCCGAGGCAGAGGAGGGCAGCAGCCGCCGCAGCCGCCGCTTTAAAGCCGTTCGGCGCGGCGCAGCGCAGCAGCTGCGCTCTCTCGGCCATACGCGGTGAAGCGTTCAACCGGGCAGCGGCGCCGGTTGCGCCGGCCCCTGCGCGGTGCTCTGCCGCCGCCTCCCGCCTAGGGGTACCCGCGGCCATGCGAGGCGGCTGCCCCCGCGGCCGCCCGGCTCGGCGCTGCCCGCCGCGGCTGCCCGCCGCCCCGCGCTGAGCCGAGCCGCCGCCGCCCCCGCGGCACCATGTCCCGCCGCAAGATCTCCTCGGAGTCCTTCAGCTCGCTGGGCTCGGACTGCCCGGAGACCAGCCCCGAGGAGGAGGGCGAGTGTCCCCTGTCCCGCCTCTGCTGGAATGGCAGCCGCAGCCCCCCCCGGCCCTGCCGACACCCCCTTCGCCGCCGCTGCCGCCGCGGCCAGCGCCGGGGCTCGCCGCGCTCCGCGCCGCCGGCGGGTCAACCTGGACTCGCTGGGCGAGAGCATCCGCCGCCTGACGGCCCCCGCGGTGAGTGTGCCGCGCACGGCCCCGGCCCCCCTGCGCCGCGCAGACCCCGGGCAGCTGCTGGCCGCTGCTCCGTAGGCTCGGGTCGGTGTCGGAAAGGAGGCGGCGGTGCCCGCGCCTTCCTGCCGGGCATCCCCGTGGGTCTCCGGAGCCCCCTGCCCTTTCGTGCTCGCACCAGCTGCGTGTCCCCAGCCCAGTAGACCCGACGAAGTAAAGATCTTCCAGCCCAGTGCTGGAAATCGAGTCGGGAGGCACAAAGACAGGCAGCTGCCTCCCGCTTTGGCTGGGTTGATCCTTTTCGCCGACTTCCTCTCTGAATTAAACCCGTAAATTCATGAAGTGCTGATCGCTACTCGGTACTAGCTACGCTTTTAAATAAAAAGCATGCCATGCACATTTCTTCCTTCACCACGGAGAAAATGTGAACTTTATATATTTAGATGGCTTTTCCATACTGAACAAGGTAAAACAAAAAGTTTCGACTTTGTGTTCAGAAATCTTTCAGCAACAGATTTCCCTGTCCCTCCCAGATGCGCCGGCATTCCTGGGAAATAAGTTTCTTCAAAGTGTACAGTGAAATCCGTGATTTAAGATTATCTGGATAGCTATGCCTGTAGTTGAGGAGCAATGAAGCCTTGCTGATGTTAAAATAGGGAGTGAATTTGGGTACAACCCATAACGTATGCTGATACCGCTTTGCCAGGCTGAAATAGTTGGAGTTACAGTTGATTCATAGAAAATAGGATTGTCTCCAGCTTTTCTGTATGACTGTGGTGTGCTCTATAGACACCTCTGTGAGCATCACTACATTTGCCTCGTAAAATTTCGGCTGCAACTGATTGCTTGTTTGGGCTCAGACATTTCAATCGGTTAAAGTATAAAACATTAACTGCAACAAGTAGCCTTAACCTGTAAAATAATGCTTATTTGCTGTTGCGGCTTTGGATCATCTTTTTGCATATTATTACCCAACCTTGGAAATTCCTTATGAGCCTCACGACCATCAGCTATCCACTTACTATGTTTTCAACATCCCCTTTGCTTTTTTTTTTGGTGTGTGTTTATTGAACTGCCTGTGTGGAAGCAGACAAGCTGTGTAGTGGGAGAAGTTAGCAGTGCATCACATAGCTAATGGTCATCCGGTTTCAGTTAAGACTTTTCTTTCTCATTGATTTCCCTCCCTCTCTGCTGGGAATCTGGTCTTGTAATACTGATATTAATAGATATTATCTCTGGTGACCTGTCTTGTTTTAGTACCAAAGGAAAAAAAAAAAAGGTAGCTATTTAATTTGATAATAATACAGCAGTATAATTAGAGCATGTGTTACTCAAAATATTTGAAGTATGGTGAAGTAGCTCAGTGCAGTATTTTTAGATAACCTTAGTATTTGTGTTTTCCCAGCTTTGACTGTTCCCTCTTGTATTGAATTGCTCTCAAAGACAATTATGGTTTCATAGCTTGGATAAATTGTTGCTTAAAATACTCACGTTCTTTGACATTAGGGAAACATTAGTAAGTCTTATAGTCACCTTTCCTTCATCCTCTCAGGTAAATTTAAGAGTGCAAAAATTTCATCCGTCCTGGTTTTGATGTCCCAAACTACAGCTTCCGTGGCTTTTTGGGGAGATAATTGTAGCAACCCTTACTAGGAAAAAGCTGTGATTTAAAAGCATTTTTATATGTGGTACATACTGCTTAAAAATTGCCTTTTTATCTTGGCATCACAACTAATGCTTCGCTCTCATCTTACGCATTTTGGCATAAATCGATGTCATTAAGTCCCAGAAGTCATGCTGTCACAATCATAGTATAAGAGAAGGGTTGAGTCCCCTGTCTTTTCATTTTTCACTCCAAGAAATCGCTGTTAAGGTGGATTGTTACTTTGGTGCCTTCCTTTCTTATTGAGAATCTGTTTGTTGGTACTGAATTAGTGTCTTCTTCCAACAAGCCCAGTTACCATATGTCTAGCGCTTTGATTAATCTTGCACAGCTACTAATATAAATCAGGAATAACTTTAATTAGAAGTAAAAAGACAAAAAAATTCCCTGCCTTTAAAATTAGTGTCAAATGGGATTCATTTCCATTACTTGTAAAAATCAAACAGCAAGTCTGAAGAGTGCACTGACTTGCATTCTTTCTGAACAAATAGCTTTAATACGTTTGCTACAGATAGAGATAGGTTTTCATTCCATGATTCTATAGATATGGGTCTCTGTTAAGTTTGTAAACACACATTTATGTAAGTCCAAATATGTGTGAGTGTGTATGCTAAGTATATTGCTTGCAATAGCTTAATATTTTCCTTTCCAACATGAATGCTGCAGCAATTTGTCCCCACCCTGGTGCTGGAGGATGCCACAGGTTCCTTATCTTTATAGTTAGACTTAATTTTGTGCTTTACTTTGACGATGGCTAGGATTGAAATACTGAGTAAAATATTTTTCTCTGTGTGTGTTTTCACTGGGGAAAAAAATTCTGTGTGTGTTTGATACTGCTGTGGCATGCAGAGAGAGATCTCTGGGATGATCTTTCAGTGTGGCAGTAGAAGGGGCTATCCAGAGCTGGTCTGGGGATGTGAAAACCCTCAAACTGAGCAGGAAAGAGCATCTGAAGGTGGAAGGAGATGAACAAGAGCTCTGTCTGTGGGGCAGAGCAGCAAGAACGCTGTACAAGTAGGCTAGGTCTGATGGGTTGTAGTATAAAAATGTGTATGAAAATGATAACATCTGCTGTGCAATTAATGAGTTAGTACCTCTGTGACAACCATCAATGGAGTTTCTGTAGAGTGAAATGCAGTAATGCAATATTTGATATATTTTATCTAAAACGCAGTGAAAATAAGGTGCTGCATTTTGTATTGCTTTCCATCGAGTTTCAGCTCAAATCTTAGCTGAATGTGACCTTGCACAAATACTACTTTTTGTGGAACTGTGGGGAAAAAAAAAAAGGTGAACCTTGCTGTATTGCAACATTTAATCCACCCTCTCCTGTTTGCTCCTGGAGAACAGTTTTTAGCACTTCCCAGCACTTATGATTTCCCAACTTTTCTCTTAAATACATTCTTTAGAGATTTTTTCCTGTGCACTAGAGAGTGCAGGGGTCTGATCATCAATCACCACAGGGGCATTTTTATCTTTCTGTGGGTTTGTAGATGTTTCCTGACATACCTGGATGGTTGAAGGATAGACACTGTTCATCTGGAACTTGCTTACCCCAAACCCTCTCTTCTCTAACAGCTAGAACTAGAAGGATGAAGGAGCTCATCTCCCACCAAAACAGCTGCATATTTAGGGGAAAAGTGTGTGGTAATGAGGAAGAAGAGTAAACCTCTGTATGTACCCTACTGTTGGCATTGACGAGTATGGAGTGCTGGGGAAGGTCAGGAATGCAGCATTCATTGGTCAGGGAGGCAGAGCAGCAGGGCAGCAACAATTTAAGAGAGGCAGCGCTTTGTCACACTCGCACTCTGACAGGCTAAGCATACATATGCTGAATGTCACATTGAATTGGTGCTCTGTTGCCCCCAGAGTTTTGCTGAGAAACAGGGGCACTGACAGCAGGAAGGTTGACTGGGCACAGCTGGGCACCAACAGCCCAAAGAGATGGGGGAACTGTGCCCAGGCTGGGGCTGCACTCAGCACCTGAGTGTGAAGATGATGGTTTGTGGAACCAAACTTAGCTGGTCGTTGTAGTAAACTCCAGGCATTGCCCACACTCAGTTCTTGTGAGTCCTTTAGCTCGCAAGATCATGGCCAAGAGTGCTCCATGACTATCACCCCATCCCCGGTTCTGCCCTCTCACAACCTTCACCCCTGTGATGTCCTTACAAAGCTGAGCCTGAAATTGTGTAGGCAGCTCCTGTTCACTCTAATATATTGCTTAGCAATTTTCCTGACTTGGCAAAGATGTCCCTTTTGTTCTTCTGCTGAACTGCCATCAGAGGAGCTTTAGTTACCTACTCTCTCAGAGAAATTTGGAGTTGGATCCAGTTGCTGTCAAAACTAGTAGGCAACTCTCTCACTGAGCCGACTTTAGGGTTTTAGAGATAAATAATGAAAAGCTGGGAACCCAGTAGGGACATTGATTTATGACTTTTAGGAAATCAACTGCAATAATTATATGTACATCACAAGCAAATTCAACAATATATTTGCCTTGTGATTCCAGCTTTCTTGTAGTGTTCCATTTTAAAGGGTGAATTTTATGCTCACAGTGACATAAATTCTGATTAATTATAACTAGGGGTGATGGTACTATTTGCTATTCATTATTAACATAGATAATTTTTTCCCCTGCCCTTAAGAGCTCTGCTGTATGGGCCACAGTTGTATTCTGTAGAAACGTGATTTAGTAACTTACTGAATTCCAGTTCCTTGCAGCAGGTTTTGCATTTGCTCCAGTTCTATCTTGACTTGTATCCAATGCCAGGCTGCAAATAGAAGCAAAATCAGGGAAACAAAGAAAAACTGTCGTTGATTTGAAAAGTGAAAATGCTTTGCTCCCATTTGAGGGGCATGGGCTACCCTCAAGGAGCTGTGAGTGGCCAAGCATGCATTCAGAGGAGGTTGTGTACCCCCCAAGTGCTGTACTGATCTTTCTGGAATTACAGCACGACGCAGCACTAAACCGACTTCCATTTCCGTTTCATTTTGTTTTCTGAATGGCCTATGTAATGTATCTCTTGAACTATAAACATTGTTAAGTGAAAAACACTCCTGCTGTACTTCTGTCTTCATTCAGAATTATTCCTGCTATTCTTTAAAGGCCCAGTTGAAGACACGTTAAAAGCAAGGACGTTTTTTTCCCCCGATTAATTTTGGAAGCCGCAACAGGCTGCTGCTAAATGGTCTGAATTTAAGAATTGTCTATGAATACAGCCTGTTTCCTGACAATAACAGAAAAGTGAACCTAAAGGTAGTTGTTTAGGTTAGTGTGTAGGCTATTACTTTATGTCGCAGAACTGCTCTGACTTCAAATTGCTTAATTGCAAGTGAATCCTCCAGTGAGCGGAGGTGGGGTTTTGATGGAGAAGTTGCAATATAGCAGCTCAAATTGAACCTCTACATCATAAACCTCTGCAACTTCCACTCAAGGAATAGCTGCTCTTTTCAGTAGCAATAACTAGTTGTTACTGCTAGAGTTAACAAACTGATTTTTACCTGAGATTTTGGAAAATAACTTTTGCACAAGTATTCTGAGCTCCTTATGACTCACGTTAACCCATCAGGAATATCTAAGCTCTGCTGCTGCTACAGGAATAACTTCTCTCTTTCTCAATGAAGTAAGGCAATGCCAAATGTTGACCGTATCAGCAGTCTGATGAGCTTATTCACTTAATAGCTGTGGCTGCATGAGCTTTATGTGAGTGGTATCCTTCTCAGGAATGAGGGTGTGAAGCTAAAAGAGCATGAAAATGGTGAAGACAGGCACATCTCATGAGAAAGGCTTTAATTTCTAATTCCATCAGGCAAACAGGATGAGGTTTTTCTAAAGGATGATACTTTTGCCCAATATCTTTCAGCTTAGCAGAAAGAAAAGCCATTAGTACACAAGGGCAAAGGAGCAGTCCATAGCCAGTCAATCTGCTATTTCATGGCATGGAGCAGAGCTGTGGTGCCTTAAACACAAACATCCTGGAAAACGTTGCCAGTATGAGCATCGTGGTGGGTTTTATTTGTTTGTCTTGTTCAGTAAACAACATCTCATTGCAAGGGAACTTCACCCTCAGCAAATAAAATATTTAAAAAAATCAGTTTAGCTTCACTGGAGAGCCTGAAGCATTGTATTGACCTATTATTTTTAGGGTGAGTTTGAATGTTTGACATCTAGTGCTTAGACTGATCATGGTAATAGTTGCTTGCTTTATGTTTTCATAGTTCCAGGCTGAAATCTTGACTTCTCTACAGTGCCTGGAAAAAAAAAATGTGTCCTGTAAAAATTCATACATTGCAGGCATATTTGCTGCCTGGAAGCAGAGAGTGCGTTCCCACTGGGGATCAGTTCTGCCCACAGGCAGATCTCAGCTGCTGGCTGACAAACCAGAGTGTGGCAGCACCGATGTTAATCCTACAAAATTGATCTCAGTTATTTTACACTGCCTGTCTCCTGGCCCAAGTGTCCAGGTGTAAATAAGGAGAAAGACTTTGGGAAGTAAAAGGGAACATGATGATCATCAGTATATGCCCCTAAACAGCAGCGTGCAGTCAGGACTTCACCAGAATGGAAGTGAATGTCCTTTATTTGCAATTGCTTGAGCAGAGACAATTGGCACTTCACAACAGTCCAGTGTACTTTGTACTGACAACGTTAACCTAGGGGAAAACCCTCTCTTTCTTTCTACTTCTTGTGCTAGTGCTAAAGGCTGCTATAAAACACTTAAAGAAATAATTTCATCTCGTACCCAAATTCCTTCTAGATGTGTCTGCTTGTAAGCTCTCAAGCCAGGTTTCAAAATGAAGACATAATAATAACAACAAAAAACCTATGGTTTCTTTATGGGTCTCAGAGGGATAAACATCTTTGTTGCTCTGCATATGAAATTACATCTAGTTATACTGAGGAAATTGGGTTTGTTATATCCCAGCAGAAGCAGTTCTTTGTGAAGGACTGATATGTGAAGCCTTTCATTTCCTATTTGCTAGAGTAGCACTGATGATTTTGTGTAGTAGATGTGGGTTGTATTAAACAGTGAACAGGTAGCATTAGCAGTAGATCATCTGTTCTCACCTACTGGATACACTCTTTCTGCAGCACAGAACAGATCTTCTATCCCTAATCTTTGAGGTCTTTTCCAACCTTATTGATTCTATGATTCCCATCCAGGCATGGCTGAAATTCCAAGATGAACAAAGTGATTCCAGCCAGTATTATAATGGATAGCACTCTGAGATATTTATCCTTCACTGTCAAGGAATTAGACTAGAGCATCTAATAGGCAATTTCCATCTGTAATGTCTGTGATTCTTCTAGTTGAAAGGTAGCTGGAGATGTGGGAGTTATAATATCTAATTATTATTTAGGTCTGCTTTATTTCTTCAGTGTTAGCCTTGTTATTGCCATGAAATAATACTGGGTAAAATTCTTTGTCTCAATGCTACTTATTAGATTAAGGTATTTTCTTTAATGTGCACCAGTATTTCTGTCTGAAGAGTGCTCCAGTCTGCATGAACTGAGGATCACAGTAGTCTCAGGTTTAGGTGATGGGTGGTTCTGAGCTCAGGTGTTGTGCCCTCGCTCAGTCTAGTCTGGATTATTGTGAGCTGTTACAGGGCAGCTTGTTTTGCCTCCAGCTGTCAGCAATTCTACTTAGTCTTCTCCTGGGCATTCTTCCTCTCTTGATACCAAATGTGGTGCTAGTCATGGAGGCCTGCAAGCAGTTGCTGCTTATTCAAATCACAGACTTCTGGACTCAGGAAGCTGATTTTCATGAAGTGAAAAAATAATACATTTTTAGCTCATACAGTTGCAGGGAAGAAAGTGCACCCTAAAGGTTTAGAATCAAAGGCACTATTAAACTGCCAAAGATGGTTTAAGAAATAATTCAACTAATTGCTTATATTGAGGCTCTGCTTTGCCATCTCTGATTTCTGTTTGTGCCTTTTCATTCCATTCTTCAGCTATTGGGAAGGGGACAGGGGTATATCCTGACTGTGCAGGACCCGCTAGGGAACTTTGCTCTTTTCTGAATCATCAGAGAATTCTTGGATGCCAGAGGAGCCTTCCTCTGGTTTTCAGTTTTGCTTTTCTTTGGTAGCAATTAATTATAGAATAGAATAGAATAAACCAGGTTGGAAGAGACCTTCAAGATCATCGCGTCCAACCTATCACCCAACACCACCTAATCAACTAACCCATGTAACCAAGCACCCTGTCAAGTCAAGCACCCTGTCAAGGTATGTTACAGAACTGCTGTAACTTCAAATTGCTTGGTTGCCACACTTTGGCATTTGGGCATCTTGATAAATGTTTGTCTTTAGCTGTAGCCTCGATTCTTTGTTTACAGCCTCTTCAACATCAGTATTGTGGAAGGATGGGAAAAGAGCAGTTTTCCACACTTCTTTCATGATCATGGAGTAAATATTTTAAAAATCCCAAACCAAGCAGGACATGAAAATTATTATTTTGCCATTTATTTCCTTGTAGGTGGGCCAGGTGCACACCTACTCGTGTGCTGAGAGATCTGTAGTCACCTGCGCACAGAGACTTGACTAAAATTGGTTCTGAAATATGGAAAAAAAAAAAAAAAAAAAAGAAAATGTTTTTCATCAATGAATGATCACCAGCAGTGAAAACAGCAATTAAAATCTTACACATCTGCTGAGTTAGTGATTGAACACTACAAATTTGAAGCACGTAAAACTTTCCGCATCAAAATGCTGATTTTCCTGAGGTCTGTGGTAGCTTGCCTCTCCAGGATGCAGAAGTGTTGGATTCATGTAGCAAGGACTAACGGCTCCTAGGGCACGAGAGTCTGGGGGAGCTCCCTGACCTGATGGACTTCTTGAAGAAAATTTGGTTTCTAGACTGTTAGGCTTTTCAGTGCTTCAATTTTCATGTCTAAAATTTTAAGCACGCAAGTTTTTGAAAGTGTGATTGCTGAAGTGCTCCTGAAGCTCAGCTACGAGCCACTTAGCTACAAGCCACTTAGCTTTTCAGAGAATCATGGAATCAATAAGGTTGGAAAAGACCTCAAAGATCATCAAGTCCAACCTGTCACCCAAGACCTCATGACTGCTAGACCATGGCACCAAGTGCCATGTCCAGTCCCCTCTTGAACACCTCCAGGGACGGTGACTCCACCACCTCCCTGGGCATAACTCTAATGACTCTTGCTGTGAAGAACTTTCTCCTCACCTCCAGCCTAAACTTCCCCTGGCACAGCTTGAGACTGTGTCCTCTTGTTCTGGCGCTGGTTGCCTGGGAGAAGAGACCAAACCCCTCCTGGCTACAACCACCCTTCAGGTAGTTGTAGAAGGCAATAAGGTCTCCCCTGAGCCTCCTCTTCTCCAGGCTAAACAACCCCAGCTCCCTCAGCCTTTCCTCGTAGGGCTTGTGCTCGAGGCCTCTCACCAGCCTCATTGCCCTTCTCTGGACATGTTCAAGAGTCTCAATGTCCTTCTTAAATTGGGGGCCCCAGAACTGGACACAGTTTTACTAGAAAAAAGTCTCTGAAGCCTTGTTAGGGTTAAGGAGAAACTGTATCTGACTCCTTTTTTGCATTGGCCTTCCCTGTTCAATCCCTGTTCCATACAGTCCCTTCCTTCACTAATTCTACCTGGCTATCTTGAGATGCAAAGGGAATGGGGTAGAGGATTGAAACTGCATTTATGTTTGGGGCACTATATGTACAGTTTTGTAATGTCAGGGTGGGGTTTGTCTATCCTCAAAAATTTTAAGGATGTCTGTGTCTAAAGTGATCACTCAATGTCTAAAGTGATCACTCAACATCTTTTCTAGACAAAAGAAGGAAATGGGTATTGCTGAAGACTCAGTCCTCAGGCATGTATTAGATGTCAGCATAGAATGAAATGAATGATTCTGGGTTTCTACAGTTGGGTAGATGAGTTCTACTCCTTATCTGAAGGTGCTGCAAATGAAAGACCTCTTAGAGGCAAAAGAAAATGACTTTGAAACAGGCTGAACTCTCTGTCCTCTGAGAACATTGGAAAGCTTAGATTTGATTGCCCCAGGAAAGACATTTATAACAAGGGATGCAATTAAAGTGGAAGTCCTCTTTCCTTTGTCTCCAGAACTGGAGGCAATGAAGTTAAAAGAAGGGACAATTAAACTCAAAAAATGGAAAAATATGTATACAATGTTTGAAGTGGAATCCTTTGTCCAAGGAAGTGGAGTTAAAAAAAATCTGGAATACTTCAAGTTAATTTAGATGAATATCTTCATAAAGATTTTATCCAGGTAGTCAAAAAAGTGCTTTTAAAGAACTGTTACTCTAACCTCAGGTCTTGGTCTAGTTTTGCACTACTGGAGAGCAGGGTGAGATCTATCAAGAATGGCAGATTTCTCCACAAGTGCATCTTGCAAACTGCAATGGCTGATGGAGCCACAAAGCTGTCATGGCAGTGCTGCCGTGGTTTGGATTGCGGCCTGCTGGTGTGCAGCAGCAGTGTGCTCTGGTTATGGCACTGAGGTGCTAGGTGGAAGAGCTGCAGTAGTGATAGTGAACAGACTATGAATCAAGGAGGATTCACAGGTCTTTCCAGAGGCCTTGCAGAGACAAGAATTTGAACTCCATCTGGAAAGTAAGGAGAGAAACACAGGGATAACACTGGAGGGTCAAGAGTGGAAACTCCTGAGGTGGAGGAGGCTGTAGGTTTGTTACTTCTGACAACACAACTAAGGCCACTTGTGGTTCAGAAGTTACAGGTCAGGTACAGTGCCTGAGAGGAGGTGGGAGACATGACCTCCTTTGGGATAAAGCTTCAAGAAAAGGAGGGTGATATTAGAAACACTCCTGAGGAGACAGAAACACTCATCTGCCAGCTTGCCTTGCTGCCTGTGAAGGTTTGCCAAGCAAGCAGCTTTAACTGTCACCACTACTGTTCATCCATGTGGGCACCAACGATACAGTCAGAGGAAACCTTGAGTCTATCAGTGACTACACGGCTTTGAGTACAAGAGCAATGGATATGGTTGCCTAGCTGATGCTTCTGGCAAGGGGGAAAGGCTCTAGTTGGAGCAGACACCTCTAGTAAGGCAGCCCCTGGATGTGTGGCTGGCAGGGCATTTGGCTTCATGAGCTTGGGGCACTCTGACAAAATGAGGTAAGGGTGTCTTTGCCAGCATAGTGCAAAACCTTGTGAGGAGATCTTTATGCTTGTTGGGGAATGAGTTTCAACCTGTAAAGAGAAGGGAGACCATTGACATATCAGGGGAACAATAAGATGGAAAAAAACTTATGCACATCTCATGAAAGCAGTGTGACTGGGAACTCACCTTAAGTGCCTGTGCTGAAGTGTAGGCAGCATGGGGAGCAAACAGGTGGCATTAAAATTTCCCATGCTGCTGCTGAGCTTGGACTTCCTGTGGGACTGCACACATCTTTGTGTGGAGTGACTCTCAGTATGGGAGTGCTGCAGGAGGTGGACACAAACTTTTCAGGAAGGATAAGCTGGGAAATTGAGGAGCAGGGACGACACTCCATGCAAAGAGGTGGCAGTAGTGCATGCCTTTGGACAGGGCAAGCTGGCCCAGAGCATGTGGGTCAGGAGCAGAGGACAGATGAGCAGAGGTAGTGTGGTGGCAGGTCTGCTACACACTGGATGCTCAAGAAGGAAGAACAGAGGAAGCCTTTAGACAGCTGGATAAAGCCTCAAAATAGCAGGCTTTGGTGCTCAAGAGGAACTTTAGTCAACTCAGAATCCACTAGAAGGGCAATAGGTCTGAGCACAAGTAAAACAGGAGATTTTTGTAGTGTGCTGAAGACAATTCCTTAATACAGGTGATCAGTGAGCTGTCAAAGCAGGGATACTGTGCTGGTACTAATGCTCCAGATAAGTGGTTGAAGGTATAAGGGCTCAGGACAGCCTGGGCTACAGTGATTGTCAGATGCTGGAGTTCAAAAAATTAGAGAAGCGGGAAAGTGGAAAAAAAAAAGAAAGATGTGGAATCACAATCTCATACTTCAGGAGGGCAGACTTTGTCTCCTTCATAGATATTCTTGACAACATCCAATGGGCAACAAGCCTGTAGGGTAAGCTGGCTCATTGTCATGGATGCTTTCACACCTTTGTCAAAGCACAAGAATAACTCATTTGCTCAAAGGCAGTAACACCATCATATGTCTACAGAAGTTGGAAGTGGGGTTAGGATGCCCTGGAGGACTGTTGAGACATTACTTAAGCATGCAGGGATGAAGGTTGGAAAACTCCCCTCTTAGGGCAATCAGGAGAGGTGCTTGATGACTAAGAAAAAGACAAACATCCCACCCAGTGTCAAAAAGAACAAGGAGGGTCCAGGAAACTACAGACCAATCTGTACTTGGGCTAACAGCAAAGTGAGTCCGTCCTTAGGCACATCCAATCTTGTAAGCAGCATTGTCATAGAATCACAGGGTCAATAAGGTTGGAAAAGACCTCAGAGATCATCAAGTCCAACCTGTCACCCAGCACCTCATGACTACTAGACTATGGCACCAAATGCCATGTCCAGTCCCCTTTTGAACACCGCCAGGGATGGCGACTCCACCACCTCCCTGGGCCGCACATTCCAATGGCAAATCACTCTTTCTGTGAAGAACTTTCTCCTCACCTTGAGCCTAAAACTCCCCTGGCACAGCTTGGGACTGTGTCCTCTTGTTCTGGTGCTGGTTGCCTGGAAGAAGAGACCAACTCCCTCCTGGCTCCATCCTCCCTTCAGGGAGTTATAGACAGCAATAAGGTCTCCCCTAAGCCTCCTCTTCTCCAGGCCAAACAATCCCAGCTCCCTCCGCCTCTCCTCACAGGGCTTGTGCTTGAGGCCTCTCCATCCTTGTTGCCCTTCTCTGGACATGTTCAAGAGTCTCAATGTCCTTAAATTGAGAGGCCCAGAACTGGACCCAGTACTCAAGGTGTGGCCTAACCAGTGCTGAGTATGTCACATCGTAAGATGCCTTCCTATTTCAATGGCAAAGTAACTTACAAGAAATGAATAATACTTCATATCCATCGCTGTGATGAGCATCAGGCAGGGAGAAGAGGAGGAGGAGGAAACTGGAGAAAAATTACATGTTAGCAGATCTGTTAATCAAACTGTCCTGTGCTTCCCTGATCTTACAATTTTTTTTAAAATTATTCTTCCATAGCCTCAGACCATTCAGCAAACTCTTCAAAGGACGCTGCAGTATTTCGAGCATCAAGTTATCGGGTAAGTGTTAAAGTGAGGTAGGGAAAGGTGCATGGTAATGTTTTGCTCAAGTCATAGCCTTGCATGACAAGCTTTGCTTTTTTTTTTTTGTTTTGTTTTTTTCTCAAATGCTTGGAGATGCTCTGGAGTAAGTAAGCATGTTGTGGACATTAATGATAAACTACTGTTCAGTCTTGCTTCCATGACATCCCATCAGAGCATGGCTCAAGAAGTGGAGGTCTGAACCTTTCAAATTTTAGAATAGAGTAGGATAGAGTAGGATAGGATAGGGTAGAATAGAATAGAATAGAATAGAATAGAATAGAATAGAATAGAATAGAATAGAATAGACCAGACCAGGTTGGAAAAGACCTTCAAGATCATTGAGTCCAACCTGTCATCCAACACCATCTAATCACCTAAATCAGGGCACCAAGCACCCCATCCAGTCTCTTCCTAAACACCTCCAGTGATGGTGAGTCCACCACCTCCCTGGGCAGCTCATTCCAATGGCCAATCACTCTTTCTGTGAAGAACATCTTCCTAACATCCAGCCTAAACCTCCCCTGGTGCAGCTTGAGACTGTGTCCTCTTGTTCTGGTGTTGGTTGTCTGGGAGAAGAGACCAACTCACACCTGGCTACAAGCTCCCTTCAGTTGTAGAGAGCAATAAGGTCTCCCCCGAGCTTCCTCTTCTCCAGGCTAAACAATCCCAGCTCCCTCAGCCTCTCCTCATAGGGCTTGTGCTCAAGGCCTCTCACCAGTTTTGTTGCCCTTCTCTGGATGTGTTCAAGTGTCTCAGTATCCTTCTTTAAATTGAGGGGCCCAAAACTGGACACAGTTACTCAAGGTGTGGCCTAACCAGTGCTGAGTACAGGGGCAGAATGACTTCCCTGCTCCTGCTGGCCACACTATTCCTGATCCAGGCCAGGATGCCATTGGCCTTCTTGGCCGCCTGGGCACACTGCAGGCTCATGTTCAGCCTACTATCAGCCAGCACGCCCAGGGTCCCTTTCTGCCTGGGTGCTCTCCATCCACTCTGACCCCAGCCTGTAGCACTGCATCAGTCCTTGTTGCATGCATACACAGTTATATACCTCCAGGATTTTGCACAAGCAGGGCTGCAAGCCACCTCCTAGGAGTTCCTTGGGGAAATGAGTACATGAGTGACGAATGAAAAGCAAGTAACAGCAGCTGTCATTATGAAAACGCAAGGTGTTCTTCTGTTGATGAAAATAATCTCTTTTCAACCTTTCCCTTATCTGCACAAGTATTTCCCTTAATCATGCAAGTATTTTGCTGTCACAGATAAGTTCCTTTTCCTATCACAGAACACAATGGCTGCATGACTGTAGCCATTAAATGTTTGTGCTACATGACAAATGAAGAATGCTGTCCTGTGAATTTAATTACCCAGATGGAAGAGCTTTTTTTCCCCCCCCCCCCCCTTAATTTATTTTTTTCCTAAGCTGCATTGAGGGTGTTTTTTAGAATTTATGACATAGTTTCAAACCTTAGTGCACTGGAGGGAATTGTCCTTCCTGATTGCTCAACGTTTGGTTAAAATTCGCCGGCAGCCTTAGCTTGGTGGGTGATACCTGCAACCTGAACAGTCTGGCTTGCACCTGAGGGCAGCTTGGGAGCCAGTCTCAGCAGGTAGTTGTGATGTCTGCTGTGAGGCAAGCCATGGGAAATGCCTTCTGGCTGCAAAGTTTTTCATTTACTGAAAAAAAAACTGTTTGAAGTCTCACATTAGGAGACTTGAGAAGATGATACAGTGCCTTGAGGAGAATGTGTGCAGTAACAGTGCAGCTTTTTATTTATGGCCACATGTGGCTTAGATGTGCTTTTTTAATGGACAAAGTTTAAATCAGGACCCTGAAAAGCTGTAATTCCTGTGAATTAATGGTAACACTGACTCAGTTTATTGAGCATCAGTATGAGTTGGTTGAAGTAACATCTGTCTCTATCAGGTGTCCAATATTTGTCCTACCCCATGATCTTTACTGTTGATACACACAGTGGTGGATTGACCTTGGCCAGCTTTCAGACCCCTACACAGCTGTTCTGCTCTCTCTCTCCTCCTCAACAGGACAGGGAGAGAAAATAAGGTGACAGGAGCTTGTGGGATGAGACACTCATGACTCCTCTACCTTCTCCTGCCCCAAGTGGCACAGAAGGATGGAGATGGGGTTTGTGGCTAGTCCACAACAAATACTCTCTGCTGCCCTAACCTCTTCATACTGTTCTCCCGCTCTGGCACAGGCTTTCCACAGGCTGCAGCTTCTTTCAGTGCACATCTGCCATCTCCACTGTAGGGGCTCTCCACAGACAGCAGGTGTTTCTCTGCTAAACCATGGTCCTCTATGGGCTGCAGGAGGACAGCCTGCTTCACCATGGTCTTCTCCAAGGGTTACAGGGGAATCTCTGCCCCACTGTTTGCAGGGCTGTTTCTCTCAGTTATTTTCATCACTCCTCACCCCTCTATGAGATGCTTTACCTTTTTCTAAATTCATTTTCCCAGAGGCACCACCCACTTGGCTACTGGGCACAGCTATGCCCTGCAGTGGGGCTGTTGGAGTGAGCTGGAACTGGTTGTGTCTGGCATGGGGCAGCCTTGGCCTCTCCTCACAATGCCCCCAGCAGCCCGCTCCATGAGCAGCTGTGTGCTGATACCCATATAACATAAATGTTCATCAAATCTCCCATCTTAGTCAAGAGAGTTTGGAAAAAACCTTTAAGATCATCAAATCCAGTTGTAAACCTAGTGCTGCCAAGACCACCACTAAACCATGTCCTTAAGCACCGTGTCTACGCCTCTATAAATATCTTCAGGGATGGTGACTCAGCCGCTTCCCTGTGCAGCCTGTTTCAGTGCTTTACAAAAACTGAATGCAGTATTTAAAGTGTGGCCTTCCCAGTGCTGAGTATGGGAGCACAATCACTTCCCTACTCCTGCTGGTCACACTATTCCTGATACAGGCCAGGATGCTGTTGGCCTTCTTGGCCACCTGGGCACACTGCTGGCTCATATTCAGCTGGTTTTCAACCAACACTGACAGGTCCTTTTCCACCAGGCAGCTTTCCAGCCACCGTATGAGCTCCCTCTTCCCAATATACTTCACTCCATCAGTTTCCCTGTTGGGGGAGGTAACCTGATCATAGAATCAGGGTTGGAAGGGACCTTCCAGAGGTGTGCAGCTGTGAATCCTTTAATTTCCTTTTTCACAGGTGATGGCCACCCAGGTGCGAGATTTTGCAGACATTGACCAAATGAAAAGTCCAATCCTTAAAACTGCTATTTGTGATTTATGAAGTACAAACAAAGTGTGACAGCATAACAAAACCATTAATGAAATACTCATTAGAAAAGCTTTTCTCTTTGCCTTGAGCTGAATTAGTTGTGTATTTTGCCAAATGCATTATCACTTTGCTGCAATATTTTCTCCCTTCTTATTATTCTCTCTTCTATGCTCATTATCACCCTTGTAAAGCTTTGTTTTATACATAGTTTCATCTTCTGTTCTGTTTCTGTTGGATTAAGGAATAAAAAGCCCAGCAGAACTAAATTAAAATAATTCAGATGGTTGCCACTTTCTTGCTGCTCAGACAGTAGCTCTGTGCCTTTCATCTGTGGTGGGATTCTTTTTCATTTTTTCTTCAACATGCTATACCGCAAACTTTATTCATAATAGCATACTGAGTGGCAGCTTGACATCTTTTTTACTGCTGAGATCTTTTCAGAAGATAATCCATAGAGAAAGTTGTGGTTTATACCTGTACTGCTAACAGAATAGAATAGAATAGGATAGGATAGAATAAAATAGAATTAACCAGGTTTGAAAAGACCTTTGAGATCATCGAGTCCAACCTATCATCCAACACCATCTAATCAACTAAACCATGGCACCAAGTGCCCCATCCAGTGTTCTCTTAAACACCTCCAATGATGGTGACTCCACCACCTCCCTGGGCAGCCCATTCCAAAGGCCAATCACTCTTTCTGTGAAGAACTTCTTCCTAACATTCAGCCTAAACCTCCCCGGCACAGCTTGAGACTGTGTCCTCTTGTTCTGGTGCTGGTTGCCTGGGAGAAGAGAGCAGCTGCCAACTGGCTACAACCTCCCTTCAGGTGTAGAGAGCAATGAGGTCTTCCCTGAACCTCCTTTTCTCCAGGCTAAGCAGCCCCAGCTCCCTCAGCCTTTCCTCATAGGGTGTGTGCTCCAGTTCATGGAGCGTTGGTGGTATAGTGGTGAGCATAGCTGCCTTCCAAGCAGTTGACCCGGGTTCGATTCCCGGCCAACGCAGGTGGAGTTTTTGTGGTGCTGCAGAGTGCCGCTGGCAGCCAGGAATCATTGCTGGGCCCCATCCTCTTCAATACCTTGCTTGGTGCCATCAGTTATTTGATTAGATGGTGTTGGATGCAATGATCTTGAAGGTCTATTCTATTCTAGCCTAGCCTAGCCTATCCTATCCTATCCTATCCTATCCTATCCTATCCTATCCTATCCTATCCTATTTATTCCACTCCCCAGCTTTGTTGCCCTTCTCTGGACGCATTCCAGCCACTCAACATCTTTCCTAAACTGAGGGGCCCAGAACTGGACAGTGTAGATTTATTATTCGTATTAAGTACTCAGCACTGCTTCACAAACACATTGCTTGGAGTTTACAGCACAGCTTTGTTATAGACAGCACCCCAGTTGGGATGACAGATATGTGTGGTAGCCTTTCCTCATGCCTTAGCCCTTTTGTACTGTTTTTTTCCTTACGTCTTCGTTCTCATCAGAGGTAATACTCCAGATTCTAATATAGTACTTGAGATAATTGGCTAATAATGCTGTGTCATCTGTGTGTGATAATCCACTAACAGAAAGAGGGTGATGGAGGGGAGAAGACAGAGGAAATAAGGAACACTAAGACATCCTTTACTATCACTTGTGAAAGACATTTATTGACCTTGCATTTATAAGGAGATGCTATAATTTTTTTACCTTTTTTTGTTTGTTTTACCTTTAACTGTAGTTACAGGGATGCAGAGAAGAACTTTCACAATATATCAAACAGATGCTCCTATACAGACTGCTCTGGCAATGAAGAAACTGAGGATGTCTCAGGAATTCTCCAGTGTACAGCTAATGTACTTGGTATGTATTTTTTCAAGGGAATTTGTTTATTTTGATCAGAAGGAAAGTTTACTGAACATCCTAATACCAACAATGAGCCAGGGAAGCTTTAGTCCCAATAAAGGAAATTTTTGAGCTAGGCAGCTACATGTCAGTGCACTATTACTACATTTGGCAGTCTTAGAATAGAATTAGGATAGAATAGAATTAACCAGTTGGAAAAGACCTTCAAGATCATTGAGTCCAACCTATCACCCAACACCATCTAATCAACTAAACCATGGCACCAAGCACCCCATCCAGTCTCTTCCTAAACACCTCCAGGCGGTGACTCCACCACCTCCCTGGGCAGCACATTCCAATGGCAAATCACTCTTTCTGTGAAGAACTTCCTAACATCTAGCCTAAACCTCCCCTGTTGCAGCTTGAGACTGTGTCCTCTTGTTCTGGTGCTGGTTGCCTGGGAGAAGAGACCAACTCACACCTGGCTCCAATCTCCCTTCAGGTAGTTGTAGAGAGCGATAAGGTCTCCCCTGAGCCTCCTCTTCTCCAGGCTAAACAATCCCAGCTCCCTCAGCCTCTCCTCGTAGGTCTTGTGCTTGAGGCCTCTCCATCCTCGCTGCCCTTTTCTGGACATAGTATCATAGTATCGTAGTATCAGTTCAAGACATGTTCAAGAGTCTCAATATCCTTCTTAAATTGAGGGGCCCAGAACTGAACACAGTACTGAAGGTGTGGCCTCACCAGTGCTGAGTACAGGGACAGAATGACTTCCCTGCTCCTGCTGGCCACACTATTCTTGATGCAGGCCAGGGCATCATTGGCCTTCTTGGCCACCTGGACACACTGCTGGCTCATATTCGGTCAGCTGTCAATCAGTACCCCCAGGTCCCTCTCTGTTTGGCAGCTCTCCAGCCACTCCGACCCCAGCCTGTAGCACTGCATGGGATTGTTGTGGCCAAAATGCAGCACCCAGCACTTGGACTTGTTGAAGGGCAGATCAGACTGTTGGGATCGTAGGATAGGGATAATGTCCAGACATTTCTTTCTTGGAAAATTACTAAAGTGGACTTTGTTGAAAATAAGTTTGCAAAGAAAATAAGTTTGCAAAGCTCACCTTTGAAAGAATGAGTTCATAGCTAAAAAAATAAATCAATATGAGCAAAACACAGGTGATTTATGAGCTTTACTTCTTTCCTTCTGTTTATCTGGGACAAGAACATAAGGGAAAGAACAGTAAACCCAGCTTCTTCATTTTAATTCTAGCTCCTATCACAACAGGTAAATAATCAGTGGAGGCTATGTAATTAATTCTCACATACATAATTATTT